>NC_077232.1:274684280-274984280 GCF_027887165.1 Monodelphis domestica
TATGCTTTATCACAATAGTTGTCTTTTCTTTTTGTTTTGAATGTTTTAATAGAATCCTTCAGAGTAAGCTCTCCATAAACATTTTTCTGCTGTTTGGCTAATGCTACAATTTAAGTAACCAGAGAATGATAATTAACCAGATTACTTGGTATTCTGGATGATTAAGACTCTGGATAATAAAAAAATGTATATTTCAAACCACACTGATAAAGATTTTCCTAGTACATACTTTCCTGCCTTAGTGAGCAGACTATATATAAACATTTTATATTGAACACAGCAACTGTTTGATCCTGGAGTGCCATAGATCACTTACCATTAATTCTCCTTGCATGATATTATAAAAGGAGAAGATTTAGCATTCTCTAAAAGCTGAGGAAATTGTATTTGCTTGCCTATTTTTATAAAAAGATTAAATCACCAGCTCAACAATACTCTTCCTAAGTGAAGCTGCAGGTCATTTTGCAAGGATCTATGGAAGGGCATGAAGGAAAAAGAATTTTCTCATCACAACCAAAATGGCAAGCAGAATGGAAAAAGTTGCATCTGGGAAGAAATGCAAGTCAATTCAAAGGACAGATCTGAACTCAGTTTCTGAATTGACTGGCAGTAGTATACAGACATCAGAGAAAAGCTGAAGAAGAGGCCATCTCAGCAGAGAATTGATAAATAGCATGTCAGTAGATAATCACAAAGGGCAAGATAGACAGACTGACTCAGCAGGTTGCAATGCAGTGAGGAAAATAGCCCAAAAGATGACAGCAGCTGCTTATAGATCAGTGGGGAAAGTAACTCAAATTTTCTTTGGAGAAAGTAGCCCCTCAGATAACTTCACAAGAGCAGCAGGGAACACCAGCAGTGATTTGGGAAAGTATCAAACCATGATTTCATAGGCAAAGAAGATTCAGCTAGGATACAAACCCAAGAACATTAGCTTCTCTACCTCCAAATATTATCACATATGTTTCCTCTCTAACCAACTCAAGCATGCCTTGAATTCGGGAGTAGCTCTCAGGCAATAGTTCCACATTTTATGTGAAAGGGGATGGGTGCCGAGCTAAGTTTAATAACTCATTCATGAGTCTTTTTTTCTTATGATTCATTGAGAAAGTATTTACCCAATACCTAATCTCATATCTGAACAATGATCATTGCTTCAAGACTTCTAGTAAAGGAAAACGTACTCAATCCCAAGAAAATATATTCCACCTTGTGAAAGCTCAAACTGTTAAGATTTTTTTCTTACATTATGCCAAAAACATGTATCTTTGAAATTACCACCCATTGGATGTGGCAAAATTGGGACATTAATGCACTGCCAGTGGAGTTGTGAATTGGTCCAACCATTCTGGATGGTAATTTGGAACTATGCCCAAAGGGTGCTAAAAGACTGCCTACCCTTTGATCCAGCCATAGCACTGCTGGGTTTGTAACCCAAAGAGAAAATAAGGAAAGACATGTAGAAGAATATTCATAGCTGTGCTCTTTGTGGTGGTCAAAAATTGGAAAATGAGGGGATGCCCTTCAATTGGAGAATGGCTGAACAAATTGTGGTATATGTTGGTGATGGAATACTATTGTGCTCAAAGGAATAATAAAATGGAGGAATTCCATGGGAACTGGAACAACCTCCAGGAAGTGATGCAGAGCGAAAGGAGCAGAACCAGGAGAACATTATACACAGAGACAGATACATTATGGCACTATTGAATGTAATATTGAATGTTACTAGCAACAATGCAATAATGCAGGATAATTCTAAAGGACCTATGAGAAGGAGCACTAATCACATCCAGAGAAAGAACTGTGGAAGTAGAAACACAGAAGAAAAACAATTGCTTGATCACATGGGTTCATGGGGATATGATTGGGGATGTAGACTCTAAAGCCATCACCCTAATGCAAATATTAATAATATGGAAATGGGTCTTGATCAATGACACATGTAAAACCCAGTGGAATTGCTCATTGGCTATGAGGAGGGGAAGGGGAAGAACATGAATCATGTAACCATGGAAAATATTCTAAATTAAATAAAAGTTTTGAATATTAAAAAAAATTTACCAACCATTGCTACTTACTAATTCCTTCTGGGGTCAAGAAGAAAAAGTTGAATTCTTTTGCATTAAAACAGTCCAAGAAATTCAAAGATCACACTGCCATCCACATACTCTCTGAGAGGAAAGACTCCCCCTACTCAAAAGAATCTTGAACTCAGCATTAATGTGGGAAAAGCTCTTTTATTTCATCCTTGGGAGAATGGGTACTCATGAGTCAATGTTATAGCAAGCAAATACCAGGTATGGGAGCATACAGGTTCCCTTTTATCCTAGTCCCTAATGGGAACCAGTCCTTTCCCTCTTTCACCATAGGTGGGTGAGAAACAGCTGATCTGAACAGGCAATTTACCCCAATCATTCACATGTGTTTTAACCAATCAAAGCAAAAGCAACTTCACCTATTCACCTCTTAAAGGTCTAACCTATCATGTGTTCCTCATTGTGCCCTGCTGACAGGAATGTGAGAAATGGAGCAAAAGTTAGGACAGGACTCAGTTTTTTTTTTTTACTCCATTATACGAGTTTACGAGAGTAGTCCATCATCTTGTCAGGACCTGTTGCTCATACCCCCAAGGTCTTGTCTACGTGTTAGAGGGAGTTTCTTAATCTCCCTCTATCTCTTTGGGGAGCAGTTACAGACAGGTTGGGAGTTTTATAAAATCTCCCTCTGTCTCTTCAAGAGGCAAACTATTAAAAAAAAAATTCAGTTAAGAAAAGGGCTCTTGCTCTCTGACTTCCTAGGGAGCAGGGTTCTGTGTCATTCTCTCTCAGTCAAGAAGATCTGGCAATTAACTGTTGAGAGTTGGAATTTAGATACAGATTTGAGAAGGAGTCTGTCTCTGAGGGGTTTTCTTCTCAGCACTTTGAGGGAGAAAGGTTTGACTCTGAGGCCTTTTCTCCTCAGAACTTGAGGGAGCAAAGGGAACTTTCTGTGTCTCTGTCACTATTTGAACTTGAAGTTTCACTATTTGAACTTGAAGAAGACCGACTTTAAGGAGGTTGTTTGCGAATTAATATTCATTGATGTAGCTTAGGTAAGATGGATATCAAATTTAATTTAGATAGAGTCGTTTTAGTTAGGTCTGCTTTGTCAGGCAATTAGACCCTGCCCAAGAAGGCAGTTAGATTTAGAGTTTCTTAGAGATTTAGTATAGGGTTTAAATTTATGTATAGTTATAAGAAATTCTCTTATTTCCTACCCCCTAACCACTTCTATGAATAAATAAGTGTTGGTGGTTTACTAAACTGATTTCTACAACTTTCATCAAACTTCCACCAATATTTTTAACCCACAACATAAGCAAAACATTTTCAGGTAGCTTTAATTATTCCTCTCATAGAGGATGATTTAAAGCCTTTAACATTATCTAGAGTGCCTTCTTCTAAAGGTCAGCAGATTCATGTATAAGACACTGATCCATTTTGGTACTCAAAGGGGCAGAAAAAGACTTGTATATGAAAAACGGATTTAAAAAAACTACTTGTTAAAAAAAAAAAGTCTTACAGATAAAATGTGGAGAGATACCATACTGTGAAAAGAATAAAATAGAGAACTATTCCTTAATGTACCTGTTTGAAGGCAGAAAAATGACTGAGCCCTCAGGGCAATATAGTTCACCAGCTTATTTAGATGTGCCTATTTTTTTAAGAGTATTAAAGGTTGGGGGCAGCTGAGTGGCTCAGAGGACTCACAGCCAGGCCTAGAGATAGAAGGTCCTATATTCAAATCTGGCCTCAGACACTTCCTAGCAGTGTGACCCTGGACAATTCACTTAACACTCATTGTCTAAGCTTACCACTCTTCTGCCTTGGAATCAATACACAATATTGATTCTAAGATAGAAGGTAAGGTTTGTTTGTTTTTTTTAAGTACTAAAGGTTAGAACTAAAACGATTATAAATCAAATAACTTTGGATACTATGAAAAGATTAATGACCATTGGTCACCAACTGGACAAAAAGGTTAATTTCATGACTTTCATTATAAGAGAAAAATGAATCCCTCTCCACCTAATCTGATTTAGGGCCCAAGATTGGTCAAAGAGTTAGCAATGAAGATGTAGGAGTCAGCTAAAAGGAAGATTTCAACTATTCTGCTAGGAATATACTGATTGCTTTCTGCAATGGCCGAAGAAAAGGCTGCAGAAGCTACTGAGCTTATTAGAAGAAAGCTGATATGTCCTGGGTTCAAATTGAGCCTCAAACACTTCCTACCTGTATGATCCTAGGAAAGTCACTTAAGCCCCATGGCCTAACCTTCACCACTATTCTGGCTTGGAACCAATATATAGTACTGATTATGAGACAGAAAGTAAAGGTAAAAAGAAAAAGCTGTCAGGATGAGCCTTTGATATAACTGCTGGATTTAGGGGATGGGTGTGGATGTTAATTTAGGCCAGTAACCTGGTTTGGGAAGGCTATTCAAGCCCAGTTCAAGCAGAACCATACCCTGAGATCACATACACATACACATACACACACACACACACACACACACACACACACACACACACACACACACACAGAACCCTATGTTATAAATTACAGGTGTTTTAATATAATAAGGATAGGTTGGAAGGGATTTGGATATACCTTATTCCATTAATAAATATCTATATACCTCCCCAGATCTACAAATCTCTACACAGAGATTATTTCTGAGTGGTTCCCTACTCTATTCCCTATACTCACTATATAACCCTAAAATTAGTATATTTAACTAGGCTAACACTAAACCCTCCTTGGATAATCTAAATAAAATGGTCTGTGTGCAAGTCTGACAGGGCCAAACGATAGTCTCATGATTAGCTGTTAGTTGTCACAGGACAGGAAATCAGTGGGCGTCAAAAGGCCAACCGATACAGGATAATCCAAGCAGCAGGTAGCATTTGATGAACAAGCAGTCAAATGTCAAAGGGAAAAGCTAATTCTCCTCAGGTTGACCCAGAGGGAAAAAGTCACAGGCCTAGGCTTAACTGTCTCTCTCCAACAGCAGCTCTTCTCCTCAGAATTCCAGAACTCTGCCCTTTTGCTGTCAGTCTGAAAAGTCACACACATTGAACTTTTACTCATAACACCTCCCAGGACCATCTATAGCAGGAGAAGTTCTCTATTTCCCTTCTCTGACTTTACTTCAAGAAGATTTTTAGAGATCTTTGAAAAGAGCAGAATCCTATTGAATAAAAAGCTGGCTGGACTTGTCTTCCTTGCTCAGGGGGCCAACATGAGCATTTCAGTTCTTTGGCTCAAGGGAACTGCTTATCACCACAATATTTCAATGCTTTCTCAGCATAAAGACTGTCCCTGATTCATTAGTTTGAAATAAAGGAGAGACTTTTCCCAGAAGAAGATTGATAAAGACCAAAAGGGTAGGAGTTAACAAGAGAAGTGATTTTATATCATGAAAATTGTTCCTAGAATGACTAATGAAATCATGGTCTGCATTTCAGTTAAGAGTCTACAAGCAGGGCAGCTGGGTAGCTCAGTGGATTGAGAGCCAGGCCTAGAGATGGGAGGTCCTAGGTTCAAATCTGGCCTCAGCCACTTCCTAGCCGTGTGACCCTGGGCAAGTCACTTGACCCCCATTGCCTAGCCCTTACCACTCTTCTGCCTTGGAGCCAATACACAGTATTGACTCCAAGACAGAAGGTAAGGGTTTAAAAAAAAAAAAGAGTCTACAAGCAATGGAAGCCTTCTGGCAAGAAAAGTGGGAAATAGTTCAAAGAGAAAATAACAGTTTAAAGGACAAGAACTCCCCATTGGAAAAATAGATGGAAACCACGAAAAGCAGGATAGACCAAACTAAAAAGGAAAATCAGTCCAGACCAGAATTGGGCAACTGGAAGACAATGATCTTGCAAAACAGCAATAATTAATAAACCAAAGTCAAAAGCCTGACAAAATAGAAGAAAACATAAAATATCTCACTGACAAGATGACAGATGAGGAAAACAGATCACGATGAGACAATTTGAGAATCATTGGTCTACCTGAAAAGTCAGAAATAAACAGAAATCTTGACATCATACTATAAGAAATCATCCAAGAAAACTGCCCTGGTGTTCTTGAACAAGGGGGAAAATTGGCATTGAAAGAGTTCATAGAACACCCTTTACACTAAATCCTCAAAAGACAACTCCCAGGAATATAATTGCCAAATTCCAGAGCTTTCAAGCTAAGGAGAAAATTCTACAAGAAGTCAAAAAGAGACAATTCAGATATCAAGGAACACCAATTAGGATCACACGATACCTGGCAGCCTCCACACTAAAGGACCTCAAGACCTGTAACATGATATTCAGAAAGGCAAAAGAATTAGGTCTTCAACCTATCCATCAAAACTGACTATATACTTCCAGGGCATTCAACATGGGCATTCAACAAAATAGGAGATTTCCAAGTACTTGTAAAGAAAAGACCAGACCTAAGTGGCAAGTTTGATATCCAAACACAAAGAGCAAGAGAAACATGAAAAAGTAAATAAGAAAGAGAGGCAAAAGGGGGGAAATGTTTTTTTTTTTATTCAAACTCTCTTCTTTAAAAGCTACAATTAGATCAAATTATTTCTATGTGTATGTGTATGTGTATGTATGTATATATATATATATCTATATATGGAAAATGTTATTAGTAACTCTCAAAAATTGTATTCATTATTATAGTAATTAGAAGAATTATTCACAGGAAGAGATTGGGGCATTAAGGGCTATAAGATGAAATGCAAAAAAAGAAAAAGGGGGGGAATCAAAGATGGCTTCAAGAGATACTTGAAGAAATAAAATAAATATGATAATCTTTATCACACAAAGATACACATGGGAAGGGGAGGAGAAGAATACTCTTCTAAGAAGGAGAGGAAGAGAGTGCTAATAGGTAACACTTAAACTTTACTCTCAGTGAAATCAATTCTGAGAGGGAAGAGCTTCTAGATCCATTGGGGTCATGAATTCTATCTTAACCTACAGGGTAAGTGAGAAGGGAAAACTAAGGGGGAAAGATAGGAGGGAATATAAAAAGGGAAGGAAAGAGCGGGGGAGGGAACTTAACAGACCCTTAAAAAATTTTTAAAGAAAAAAAGGGAAGGGGACCGAAAGTGAAGCATATTAAGGAAGGGGATTAGGAGGATTGATTAAAATTAAACCACTGGTTTAAAAGGATTTAGCAAAATAAAAAAGGACAGAACTAGGAGAGGATATCAAAATACTAGGGAATACACAAGTGACAATCATAACTTTGAACATGAATGGGATGAACTCACCCATAAAATGAAAACAAATAGAAGAGTGAATTAGAATCCAAAATCCTACCATATGTTGTCTATAAGAAACACACCTGGGGCAGGTAGATATTCACAAGGTTAGAATTAAAGAATATTCTTATACAAGTCTTCTTCCTTATTATCTCTTTGGGGTACAAACCCAGCAGTGCTATTGTTGGATCAAAGGGCAGACAGTCTTTTTTTTTTTTTAAATTTTAATATTATTTTATTTGGTAGTTTTCATACATTATTCACTGGAAACAAAGATCGTTTTCTTTTCCTCCCCTCCCCTCCCCCCCCCCCGCCTTTCCCTCTCCCATAGCCAACGCATGATTCCACTGGTTATCACATGTGTTCTTGACTCGAACCCATTTCCCTGTTGTTGGAGTTTGCATTATAGTGTTCATTTAGAGTCTCTCCTCAGTCTTATCTCCTCCAACCCTGTAGTCAAGCAGTTGCTTTTCAGCGGTGTTTTTACTCCCACAGTTTATCCTCTGCTTGTGGGTAGTATTTTTTTTTTTTAGATCCCTGCAGATTGTTCAGGGATTGCATTGATACTAATGGAGAAGTCCATCACCTTCGATTGTACCACAATGTATCAGTCTCTGTGTACAATGTTTTCCTGGTTCTGCTCCTCTCGCTCTGCATTACTTCCTGGAGGTTGTTCCAGTCTCCATGGAACTTCTCCACTTTATTATTCCTTTTAGCACAATAGTATTCCATCACCAACATATACCACAATTTGTTCAGCCATTCCCCAATTGAGGGGCATCCCCTCATTTTCCAATTTTTGGCCACCACAAAGAGCGCAGCTATGAATATTTTTGTACAAGTCTTTTTGTCCATTATCTCTTTGGGGTACAAGCCCAGCAGTGCTATGGCTGGATCAAAGGGCAGACAGTCTTTTATCGCCCTTTGGACATAGTTCCAAATTGCCCTCCAGAATGGTTGGATCAATTCACAACTCCACCAGCAATGAATTAATGTCCCCACTTTGCCACATCCCCTCCAGCATTCATTACTTTGCATAGCTGTCATGTTAGCCAATCTGCTAGGTGTGAGATGATACCTCAGAGTTGATTTGATTTGCATCTCTCTGATTATAAGAGATGTAGAGCACTTTTTCATGTGCTTATTAATAGTTTTGATTTCTTTGGCTGAGAATTGCCTGTTCATGTCCCTTGCCCATTTGTCAATTGGAGAATGGCTTGATTTTTTGTACAATTGATTTAGTTCTTTATAAATTTTAGTAATTAAACCCTTGTCAGAGGTTTTTATGAAGATTGTTTCCCAATTTGTTGCTACCCTTCTGATTTTGGTTACATTGGTTTTGTTTGTACAAAAACTTTTTAATTTGATGTAATCCAGATTATTTATTTTGCATTTTGTAATTCTTTCTAATTCTTGCTTGGTTTTGAAGTATTTCCCTTCCCAAAGGTCTGACATGTATACTATTCTGTGTTCGCCTAATTTTCTTATAGTTTCCTTCTTTATGTTCAAGTCATTCATCCATTTTGAATTTATCTTGGTGTAGGGTGTGAGGTGTTGATCTAAGCCTAATCTTTCCCACACTGTCCTCCAATTTTCCCAACAGTTTTTATGAAATAGTGGATTTTTGTCCCAAAAGCTGGGATCTTTGGGTTTGTCATATACTGTCTTGCTGAGGTTGCTTGCCCCCAGTCTATTCCACTGATCCTCCTTTCTGTCTCTTAGCCAGTACCAAATTGTTTTGATGACCGCTGCTTTATAATATAGTCTGAGATCTGGGACTGCAAGACCCCCTTCCTTTGTATTTTTTTTCATTAATTCCCTGGATATCCTTGATCTTTTGTTCTTCCAAATGAACTTTGTTATGTTTTTTTCTAAATCAGTAAAAAAAATTTTTGGAAGTTCCATGGGTATGGCACTAAATAGATAGATGAGTTTGGGTAGGATGGTCATTTTTATTATATTGGCTCGTCCTACCCATGAGCAGTTAATGTTCTTCCAATTGTTCAAGTCTAGTTTTAGTTGTGTGGAAAGTGTTTTGTAGTTGTGTTCATATAGATCCTGTGTTTGTCTCGGGAGATAGATTCCTAAGTATTTTATTTTGTCTTGGGTAATTTTGAATGGGATTTCTCTTTCTAGTTCTTGCTGCTGAGCTGTGTTGGAATTATATAGAAATGCTGATGACTTATGTGGGTTTATTTTGTATCCTGCAACTTTGCTAAAGTTGTTGATTATTTCAATTAGCTTTTTGGTTGAGTCTCTAGGATTCTTTAAGTAGACCATCATGTCATCTGCAAAGAGTGATAATTTGGTCTCCTCCTTGCCTATTTTGATGCCTTCAATTTCTTTTTCTTCTCTAATTGCTACTGCTAGTGTTTCTAATACAATGTCAAATAATAGAGGTGATAATGGGCATCCTTGTTTCACTCCTGAACTTAATGGGAATGGATTTAGTTTATCCCCATTGCAGATGATATTAGCTGATGGTTTTAGATATATACTGTTTATTATTTTTAGGAATGACCAGGCAGACAGTCTTTTAGCGCCAACCTATCCTTTATAAACAGGCAAGTGGAATATCACCAACATGGTCAGATGTGATCACCATAACAGATGGGTTTTTTGCTGAATTGATTTTCTTTAGCATATTGTGGATTTAAAAGTAAAGACAAAAAGCATCACTAAAAATACTTTTAAATAAATCATCATATGGTTGACCTATATTGGACATTACAATTCCCTAAAACCCTTAGATCTTTTTCAAACTAACTGCTCCATTATCCTTATCCCCAAGTTGAAAAGCACCCTGCTCATTGGAAACTTCAGACAGAGTCTAGATAAACCATTTGTCAGATAAATTAGAGTAGGGATTTCTTCTACTCTGGGTTGTATTAATGGTTGCTGAGGTGCCTTCCAACTCAATAATTCTGTGACTGTAGGAAATGAAGGCTGTGATTGATGAGCATTCTGTATAGTCTTGCAAAGATCACTAAAAGTGGCTCACTACCTCTCTGGAAGCCCAATCCACTTAAGAACAATAGAAAACAAATCAACATCTTGGCCATGTCTAAAAATGGATAATTCATTCTAAACCATTATTCCAACACTCCTTGCCAAAAGGGTGCCAGGCTTCATCATCAATCCTCTAAAATCATGACTGGTCACTGTATTCATCTTGGAAAATTTTTCCTGACATCAAAGACCACATTTCTCTTTTCAGTTACCATCCACTGCTCTCTTTTCTGCACTCTATGGCTTAACCCAAAGCCAAAGCTCTCTCTTTTGAGATGCTTAAAGACTGTGATCATGTTGGACTCAAGATTCAGGAAGCAATGGATAGTTTTAAATGAGACCAATGTGTACATTTGTTTTGCTTGACCTTGAATATTTGAGACATGGAACTTGTTTTTTCTCTTTTTTTTCCAATTGGACGGGAAGCAGAGAGAGAAAAGAGAACAAAGGGAAGGTCAGATAATTTCACATACAATCTACAAAGCATAAAATATTATTTTCATTGGTCTTAGGTTCAGAATTTTTTTTAATTGCAGAAAACATTGCCCCCTTATCTTCTTCAGGTTCAATAACCCCCATTTCCTCAAAAGATTTTCACATAGGGGACAGGTGGGGTTGCTCAGTCAATTGAAAGCCAGTCCTGGAGATAAGCTCTAGGTTCAAATCTGGCCTCAGACACTTCCTAGTTGTGTGACCCTGGGCAAGTCATATTGACCCTTTACTGCTATTCTGCCCTAGAACCCATACACAGTATTGATTTTAAGACAGAAGGAATGGGTTAAAAAAAATCCTAAGATCCTCACATGGAGTGAGCTCAAGACCCTTACCTCAGATCCTTGTTTTCATCCTCTGGATATTTTCAAATTTATAAAAGTCCTTGTTAAACATGACACTCAGAAATAAGCACAATACTCAGGATGCATTCTGAGTCTGCTGAGGAATTACCTCTATTTTTGGAAATTATGCCTCCCTTAATGCAACCTCAAATCAAATGAAACTTTTTGGCATAAGATTGACGTTCAAGTGTTTTTTCACCATATCTCTGCCATTTTACACTTGTGAAATTGATTTCTTGAGCCACAAGTATAAGGCTTTACATTTACTTTTATCTTTTACTACTTTGTTATTATATTTATCTTGGGTTTCAACTGTCTTTTAGACATATTTACTCTGTCATTTCTAATTATAGCTCATTCTCCTCAACAATGAAAACAGAAAGGAAAAGTTGTCCCTCCATTATCCATCATCCTATACATCCAAATCAGTAGTCCTTCCTTTCTTTGATCCTCTTTTTTAAAAAGCCATTGGGGAGGGGCAGCTAGGTGTCTTAGTGTATTGAGGGCCAGGCCCAGAGACAAGAGGTCTTGGATTTCTGACCTCAGATACTTCCTGGGCAAATATGTGACCCTGAGCATAACCTCCATGCCGAGGCCTTACCACTCTTTGGAACCAATACAAACTACTGATTCTAAGACAAAAGGTAAGGGTTGTTTTACCCTAATCCATTATACATGAGAAAAATTCATTTTTCATTATCCTGAAAATTCCTTTCCTTTTTGTCTAGTTCTGGGATTTAGCACTCCTGACACTCTTCTGACAGCAACGCTTCCATGTTCAACCTTTGCTGTTAATGTAAGAGAAAGGATTCCCCACATATACATACATAAGTCAATGTGGTCACAGAAAACCCAGAATGGAATAGCAAGGCTGCAACAGGGTATTACAGAGCCCTCTCTTCACTGGATGCAAACACCTTTTTGATGTAATCAAGAAGGCAGCAGACAATTGACTAATAAAACAAACAGCCACTCTTCTAGAAGCTTCAAACAGCTAAACCTCAGAGAGCCTGAGAGCTGTAGAGTGGGGATGATTGCAAGCCTGGTACTGCCTGTAGGGAATGGGAAGGACTATAAAAATGAGTCTACTTTCATTCTTTGATTTCCTGTGTATACTTAAAGTCTCAGGAAATATGTGGAATTCATTTAATCATCCAGCTCATTCTTGAGCTTTCTCTCCCTCATAGGTTGGCTTCTGCTACAGAATTTTAGTTCATGCGATGAAAGAATGTATGAATGAATGAATGAGCATTTATTAAACATCTAGTATTAAGGTATGATGCTAAGACACTGGGGGAACAAAGACAAAAGACAAACTATCCCCACCTCCAGATATTTAAAGAGAAAAGAACAGATTCTCAAGCAATACAAAATAATCTTGTTGAGGGCAGGGAGGAAAGAATTCAGCCTCCAGAGAAGCTGTCTGGAAAATCATAAAATTGGGGCCCTTAAAAGTCAAATGAATATAGGTGTCAATAGGCTATTATTCACAGAGGATTACAGGAGAAACCTTCAGGTAGTGATTTTGATTTGTGTTCTTCTTTTCATTTTCCATTTCTCTGTCTATAGATAGCCAATAGACTAACACCGGGTTATCATTAAATGTTTTATATACTTTGAAGCTTTTTTTGGAGAGAAGACACATTTTACACTGAGAAAATCTCTCTCTCAATCACATCTCATAAACATTTATCCCTTAAATATGACACTTGGTTATAATCTAATTCCATGCCATTGTTTTAACAAAGTAAGAAAAATTAAAAGTACTATATATAAATGTACGTGATTGCCCAGTTGAATTATGCTCCATATCATTTAATTGTAAAAAAATACAATTTCTAGCATTAGGAATGTATACAGGAAGAAAATATTTATGTATGTTAAGAATATCAATCAATTGATATGCCATCTAAAACTTCCTTGTAAAGAAACAGTTAATTATTAATTGAATTGAAAATTAATTCTCTGGGACTTCCAGTCAATATGGCGGCTTAGAGGCAGCAAAAGTTCAGACCTCTGAAAACCCCTCCTTACCGATCACAAACTGAATGCTCCTAGGGGACTGAAATTTAAACCTAACAACAGTACAGAGCAGGGGAACCCTCCTCCTGGACTCGGATCAAAAGATGCCCCCCAAAAGCTGGAATCCTAGATCACTCGGGTCTAAGGGGAAGGTAGAAGGAAGGTCCCAGGACCCCTCCCCTTAACCCAGAGCGCTAAGCCCACAGCAGCAGCAGGAACATCAGGACCAGCAAAAGAGCCCCAGGGCCGGCTGTTCTGAAGGGTTCACCTTGAAAGCAACCTAAGCCAGTCTCCGGGGCACCCAACACAGATGGCAGGGAAACAGAGAGAGACAGAGGGTGGGGGGTGTGGGGAGGGACTCCATCTAAGTCTCACTGGAGGTTTTTGCTTCGGGGAACATCCAGTCCAACCCAGCTGAACCTAATCCAATAAGGAGCCCTCAGAGCTCAGGGAGGCCAGGACCCCTCCCTCCTTAAAGTGCAGAAACCTGAAAGGACAGAAACCTCGGGGCCTGCAAAGGGGATGCTCCGAAGGGCATACATTAAAAGTAAACTGGGCCAGTCTCGGGGCATCCAACACAGACGGCAGCAAAGGTTTTTGATTCAGGGCACATCCAGACCAACCCAGCTGAACCTAATCCCATCAGGAGCCCTCAGAGCTCAGGGAGGCCAGGACGCCTCCCCCCTTAGAGTGCAGGGCATTCTGAAAGGACAGAAACCTCAGGGCCGGCAAAGGCACTGAGGTACCTTGTGGACAGTACTGTGCCAGGCTCAGAGCGTGAAAGTAAAGCAGCGAAGAAGCAACTGGCGGGAACTGAGAGCAGTAACACCTGAAACACCAGCAGGCACTGCAGGGCAGACTCTGTGCTTCCCCAGAAAGACAGCGCAACTGAGAAGAATGGACAATTTGCCTGGGTCTAAAGCCTCAGACCATCAGAAAGATACACTAAGAGCCAGTTCTCCTCACTCAGATAGAGATGGCAAACAGTACAGAAGTGCAAAAGCCTCTCAAACACCAAGAAAAGCAAGAAGAAGGGGGTGACTTTGGATACATTTTATGGAGCAAAAAACTACAAACTACAGAGGAGATAGAAGAGGAAACATAAACAAATGCTCCAAAACCTTCCAAAGGAAATGGAAATTCTCCACAAACTCTTGAAGAATTTAAATCAGAAATTATCAAAAAGATGGAATCCCTCTGGCAGTAAAAATGGGAAATAATGCAAAAGGAACTCAGCAATATGAGAGGCCAAAATATGCAAATGTGGAAATAGCTCGAAGCCTCAAAAAAAAAGTCAGACCAAACTGAAAATGAAAACCAGTCTTTAAATGTCAGAATCAGGCAAGTGGAAGACAATAAACTTGCCAACGAGCAAGAATTAATAAAGCAAAGTCAAAAGACTAAAGAATTAGAAGACAACATAAAATATCTCACTGACAAGGTGACAGACCTGGAAAACAGAGGAAGGAGAGACAACTTGAAAATCATTGGTCTTCCAAAAAAAAAAAAACAGAGATAAACAGTAATCTTGATATCATAATACAAGATATCATCCAAGAAAACTGCCCGTAGATTCTACAACAAGGGGGCAATATAGGCATTGAAAGAGTTCACAGAACACCCTCTACACTAAATCCCCAAAAGACAACTCCCAGGAATGTAATTGCCAAATTCCAAAGCTTCCAAGCTAAAGAAAAAATCTTACAAGAAGCCAGAAAAGACAGTTTACATATAAAGGAACACCAATCGGGGTCACACGGGACCTAGCAATTTCCACTCTGAGAGACCTTAAGGCATGGAAAATGATATTCAGAAAAGTAAGAGAGTTGGGTCTTCAACCAAGAATCAGCTATCCATCAAAACTGACTATATGCTTCCAGGGGAAAGTACGAGCATTCAACAAAATACAAACTTTCCAAACATTTGTAAAGAAAAGACCAGAGCTCTGTGGAAAGTTTGATATCCAAACACAAAGAGCAAGAGAAACATGAAAAGGTAAAAATATGAAGGAAAGGGAAAAGGAGAAAAATGTTATCTTTTTCTTTTATTCAAACTCTCTTCTATAAGGACTACATTCATATCAATCTATGTATATAAATATGTGGGAGAAATGTAATGTGTAAATAGGGAGAAAAGAAAAACCAAATAGAATAATCTTTCTCACACAAAGATTCACATCGGAAGGGAAGGGGAAGAAAACTCCTATAAGAAGGAGAGGAAGAGAGTTTTTACTTAAACCTTACTCTCAGGGAAATCAACTCTGAGAGGGAAAAACATCCAGATCCATTGGGATCTTGAATTCTATCTTACCCAACAAGGGTAGGAAGAAGGAAAAACCAAGGGAGTTGGGGGGGAGGGAACACAAAAAAGGGAGGGAAGAAGAGGGGGGAGGGAAGGGAACAAAAAGGGAGGGGCTAGAAAGGGAAACATAACAAGGGAGGGGACAAGGGGGACTGATTTAAAGTAAATCACTGGATTAAAAGGTAGAGCTGAAGAAGAAAGGTTAGAATTAGGGAAGGATATCAAAATACCATGGAGTCCACAAGTGACAATCATAACTTTGAACATGAATGGGATGAACTCACCCATAAAACGTAGACGAATAGCAGAATGGATTAGAATCCAAAACCCTACCATATGTTGTCTTCAAGAAACACACATGAGGTGGGTAGACACCCACAAGGTCAGAATTAAAGGATGGAGTAAGACCTTCTGGGCCTCAACACCCATTCCTATTTAAAAAACTAGAAAGCATAGGAATAGAAGGGTCGTTTCTAAAAATAATAAACAGTATATATCTAAAACCATCAGCTAATATCATCTGCAATGGGGATAAACTAGATGTATTCCCAATAAGATCAAAAGTGAAACAAGGACGCCTATTATCACCTTTATTATTCAACATTGTACTAGAAACACTAGCAGTAGCAATTAGAGAAGAAAAAGAAATTGAGGGCATTAAAATAGGCAAGGAGGAGACCAAGTTATCACTCATTGTGGATGACATGATGGTCTACTTAAAGAATCCTAGAGATTCAACCAAAAAGCTAATCGAA
Source organism: Monodelphis domestica (assembly GCF_027887165.1). NCBI lineage: Eukaryota > Metazoa > Chordata > Mammalia > Didelphimorphia > Didelphidae > Monodelphis > Monodelphis domestica. The sequence continues at coordinate 274,700,512 of NC_077232.1, forward strand.
ATAATCAACAACTTTAGCAAAGTTGCAGGATACAAAATAAACCCACATAAGTCATCAGCATTTCTATATATCTCCAATACAGCTCAGCAGCAAGAACTAGAAAGAGAAATCCCATTCAAAATCACCTTAGACAAAATAATAATAATAATAACCTAGGAATCTATCTCCCAAGACAAACACAGGACCTATATGGACACAACTACAAAACACTCTCCACACAACTAAAACTAGACTAGAGCAATTGGAAAAACATTAACTGCTCATGGGTAGGATGAGCCAATATAATAAAAATGAACATCCTATCCAAACTTATTTGTCTATTTAGTGCCATACCCATTAAACTTCCAAAAAAAACTCTTTACTGATTTAGAAAAAACCATAACAAAGTTTATTTGGAAGAACAAAGGATTAAGGATAGCCATGGAAATAATGGGAAAAAAATACAAAGGAAGGGGGCCTTGCAGTCGCAGATCTCAAACTATATTAGAAAGCAGCAGTCATCAAAACAATTTGGTTCTGGCTAAGAGACAGAAAGGAGGATCAGTGGAACAGACTTGGGGCAAGTGACCTCAGCAAGACAGTATATGATAAACCCAAAGATGCCAGCTTTTGGAACAAAAATCCACTATTCAATAAAAACTGCTGGGAAAATTGGAAGACAGTGTGGGAGAGATTGGGTTTGGATCAACACCTCACACCCTACACCAAGATAAATTCAAAATGAGTGAATGACTTGAACACAAAGAAGGAAGCTATGAGTAAATTAGGCAATCACAGAATAGTATACATGTCAGACCTTTTGGAAGGGAAAGACTTTAAAACCAAGCAAGACTTAGAAAGAGTCACAGAATGTAAAATAAATAATTTTGACCACACCAAATTAAAAAGCTTTTGTACAAACAAAACCAATGTAACTGATATCATAAGGGAAGCAACAAATTGAGAAACAATCTTCATAAAAACCTCTGACAAAGGTTTAATTACTCAAATTTACAAAGATCGAAATCAATTGTACAAAAAATCAAGCCATTCTCCAATTGAAAAATGGGCAAGGGACGTGAATAGGCAGTTCTCAGATAAAGAAACCAAAACTATCAATAAGCACATGAAGAAGTGTTCTAAATCTCTTATAATCAGAGAGATGCAAAACAAAACAACTCTGAGGTATCACCTCACACCTAGCAGATTGGCTAACATGACTGCAAAGGAAAGTAATTAATGCTGGAGGGGATGTGGCAAAGTAGGGACACTAATTCATTGCTGGTGGGGTTGTGAATTGATCCAACCATTCTGGAGGGCAATTTGGAACTATGCCCAAAGGGTGATAAAAGACTGTCTGCCCTTTGACCCAGCCATAGCACTGCTGGGTCTGTACCCCAAAGAGATAATGGACAAAAAGACTTGTACAAAAATATTCATAGCTGCGTTCTTTGTGGTGGCCAAAAATTGGAAAATGAGGGGATGCCCTTCAATTGGAGAATGGCTGAACAAATTGTGGTATATGTTGGTGATGGAATACTATTGTGCTAAAAGGAATAATAAAGTGGAGGAATTCCATGGGAACTGGAACAACCTCCAGGAAATGATGCAGAGCGAAAGAAGCAGAACCAGGAAATCATTATACACAGAGACTGATACACTGTGGTACAATCAAAGGTAATGGACTTCTCCATTAATGGCTATGCAATGTCCCTGAACAATCTGCAGGGATCTAAAAAACACTATCCACAAGCAGAGGATAAACTGTGGGAGTAAAAACACCGAGGAAAAGCAACTGCTTGACTACAGGGGTGGGGGGCATATGAGTGAGGAGAGACTCTAAATGAACACTCTAATGCAAAAACCAACAACATGGAAATGGGTTCGAATCAAGAACACATGTGATACCCAGTGGAATCGTGCATTGGCTAGGGGAGAGGTGGGGAGGTAGGGGGGAAGAAAAGAAAATGATCTTTGTTTCCAATGAATAATGTTTGGAAATGACCAAATAAAATAATGTTTTAAAAAAATAATATAACAAAGTGACAAAAAAATGGCAAAATTAAAAAAGATAATTAATTCTCCATTTTATGAGAAATGATACAAGAACTCATATTCTTTTATCTATATTTTCTTCTACTGATAGAGAAGTGATCAATGTAGGTTTAAAAATTATTTTTCATAAAAGTAATTTACCCCCTCTTGTAACATATCCCAATCCCGAGTTCGCTAGCATTACTTTAAAAATTGACCCAAATACCTTATAATCAATAACTGTCTTCACTGTACAAGGAGAAGACCTGAAAAGTGAAGCAATTTTCTAAATGTCACATGGCAATTCAAGGATGTACTCCTCTCTAAAGCCTGAAATTCATGGTTCCCTATCCATTTATCCTCAGAACCACTGTTAACATAAATTGGATAATTGCAGCAATAACTGGAAAGGGCTGCAAATTCCTCAAAGACTCAAAGCATTAAGAAGTTAGACTTTCAAAATTCTCCTTGAATTAGGTGCTAGAGTACCAACTGGGATCACAATTTGCATCTAAATTTCTCAACAAAGAGTTGCCAACATATAAATTGACACCAGCTAGTTCATTATTTATTCTGTCTTCCACTTAAATAGCACCAGTCATCTTGCACACAAAGCATCCTCACAAAATCCAACAATGAGCAGAAATAACAAGACACAATGGCCCCCAGAGTAGGGAGACTAACCTCCATTAATCTTTTAGTGCCTGTCAGCTCTCTTCACTGGGGTTCTCTTCAAAAGTAGCAGGGGCTTGGCATGCAACTGATGGGAAAATCAGAACCTAGACCAACCCCAGCATCCTCTACTAGAGAAGAAAAGATCAGAAAAACAGAAAAAGAAAAAGAAAGGATTAAAGGTATATTTTAGGGGGCAGCTATGGAGCTCAGCAGACTGAAAGCCAGATTTGGAGATGGGAGGTCCTTGGTTCAAATGTGACCCTGGGCAAGTCATTAACCTCCATTACCTAGCCCTTCCTGCTCTTCTTTCTGCCTTGGAACCAAAACAATTGATTCTAAGACAATGATTCTAAGACAAAAGGCAAGCATCTTTTATAAAAAGTGAATTTTAAGAGAAATTGCAATTGGCTCTGTTAAAAAATTCTGAATCCTGTAAAGTCCTAGACAAGACCTGACTGTTTGACAAATATATATATATACACATATATACATATATATATTCACACATGTATGTATTTTGGTACATATACATGTGTATAATTGATTCAAAGTAAATATAAATAGGGACAAAAATTATTTAAGGTTATGTAATTTTAAAGTCCAAACTTGACACTGGAGAAGAGTCTAGAATACGTACCTCCCTTTGCAGAGGTGTGGGATAATATATGTCAAGAACAGGAGGCATTGTCAGACTGAGTAGATGGGTTTCTTAGCTTGTTATACTAAATGTTTTTTTTCTTTTTTCTTTTCCTAGAAGTGAAATTATTAGGCAGAGGTAGAGGGGGCATATATTCTGAAATGAAGCTGATAAAAAAGCAAAAGATAATAAGTATTTTTAATATAGTCATACACACATGTGTGATGATGATTCATCTTTCAGTACTCCGAAAGGGGGAGGGAGGGTGAAGGCAGGGGGGGAGTAAACAGGCCAGGCAGATGGAACCAAACTTGAAGGATTTCAAGTAAGAATCTAGCTCTTAACCCTCTAGCATTCAAAGATCATCTTCGCCAAGTCTGGAGAAAATGACCACCAGATGATGATTTTTTCAACCACAGGAATTTACAGACTGCCTACTGAGGTATAGAAGAGTTGTAACTTGGGTCAACAGTTGGTACTCCCTGGAATCATAGATTCCCATAATATTAAAGCATATATCAGAGAAACCATGATAGTCCATCCATATGAGAAGACCACAAGCAGAAACCATTTTTTTTTTGTGCCCAGCTCTCCCTGCAGGAGGTGGAGGGGGCAGATAGGAATGTAGGGGCATGCACTATTAAATGGCCTAGATGCAACAACTTCAGGACAAGGGCAGCAAAATCCTAATCTAATATGGTATCAAAGACGAGAAGAACAGTTAAATTTTTTTATTTATATGCAACAGTGAAGGAGAAGCACCAAATAGAACTATATACCATGGGATACAGGTTTACATTATTTATGTTATATATTCCTTTGGCAAGAAGGAATTGACTACCTAAATGGGCATACAGCTTCTCTGCCTTCAAATATAGTCTGCTTTCACTTATACTGTACCATGCTATTACAATGTATTCTAAATGCCAATCAATTTTCCTACCAGAAGACTACCACAGCGCCTACACACAGTAGAAGAAAGGAATAAACATTTATATAGTGCCTACTATGTGCTAAACATTGTGCTAAATGCTTTTTGCAAGTATTATCTCATTTGATTCTCACACAGCAATGTGGAAAAGTAGGTACTAGTTTATTATTATCCCCATTTTAGAGTTGAGAAAACTAAGGCAGAGCTTAAGTGACTTGCCCAAAGTCACACAATTAGTAAATGTGAGCTGGATTTAAACTTAGGTCTTCTGACTCCAATCCAAGCACTCTCTCCAATGTGTTAACAGGTGAGGCTATAGAGCCTGGTAACCTCTACCCACTCCTATCCTTTACCTGTCCTTGCAGGTTACCCAGGTTCAGCTTGACACGGTTGACTTCTTAACAAAGGAAGTTGACTCTGCATCTTCTCATTAAATTACTATTTATTAGAATTGCTAATTATTGAAATTGTTTTGGGCTCAGAGTCTATTTCTAGGACTGGCTTTCAATCCACTGACCCACCCAGGTGCCCAACCCCGCAACACTTATATGTGTCACTGCCTAGGAAGTTCATACCCTGAGCAGGAAAAGCAGGAAATAAGATAACTGCAGCTGCTCCAAAGTGGAGAGTAGAAGGGCCATTCCAGCACACAAACCTGGAGGCAGGAACCAATTCCCCAATTTCTAGGGGTTTGATGAGAATACCAGCTGAACATACTTTACCTAAGAAGGGGTATTATAAAATCTTAATAGCACTTAAGTGTTATTAAGTGAAAATGCCATTTAAAGTGATCAAAAGAGTATGTGGAAAAGTTTCAGCTTAACATTTCATTAATGTTGATTTCATAATATAGAAAAGATAGTATAAGATGTGCTCCTAACATTCAGAGATTTGGACTCATAATAACCGATTTCCTTTTTTTTTTTTTTGGCACAAAAGAACCTGTCAGTTTTCTACTATAACATCCTCACTTCACAAATATACAAATAGGCCTAGAGGCCTTACATGCAAGTTAGCAGTCAAGCTCAAATTAGAATGCATAAACAAATTTTTTTCAGACTGAAAAAAAAGCGGATTAATTTTCTATTTTAGCTATATTCTACATTCTAGTTATAGGGAAAAGATGTACCTGTCTTTGCAAATTCTGTTTGGAAAAACATAGCATTCAAGGAGTTTAGAGTCTAGCCAAAGAGGAGGGGGAAAGACATGGACAGATGGACAGACGGATGGATGGATGGATGGATGGATGGATGGATGGATGGATGGATGGATGTCTTTAAATAATTGTTCTAGCACCTGGGAAAGGGTTTTGATTTACTCTACTTGGCCTCACAGATCAGAATAAGAGAGAGATGAGGTTGCAAATAGGCAAATTTAGGTTTGATGTAAGGGAAAATTTCCAAAACTTAGAGCAAGTAAGCAGTAGGATGGCATAGGTTTGTTATCACTGGAAGTCTTTAAGCAAAGGGTGGAAGATGTAAGGGTTAAAATTAATGGTTTGACTAAAATATGAGAGAATGTGGTCGCTGAAATTATAAGTCAAAAATTACTTTTCAGCAGCTTTATTTACAAAATGGAGGGAAAGTGTAAGACAGAGAAATGTGAAAGAGGGCAGAGAGAGAAGTCTGGCTTATCACCCTAAGTATTTGTTCTGACCCCTAGCTCTACTCCGGCAGGGTTCCAGAAGCCCCAGCCAGAGGGCCCAGAGGTAAATCAAGCAAGGGTTTCACCCACATGGTCTCCTCTGAGTGGGAGGTCTATCTGGTGTTAATTTCTCTAGAAGTCAGAAAGAAAGTTCCGTTTTTTACACTCACCAATTCAAGCTCCAAGAGGAGATGATCCCAGAGCAGTCCTCAAATGCTAGAGTCTCAGGTCCACATGGAAGAAGATGATCCTCCACCTGCCTCCACAGTCTCAAAAGAGCTCAAAAACTCCCTCACAAGAAGTTGCAGCCACTTTTTAAAGACCCTTCTTTTCATCATTTCCTGTGCCTTCCTCCACTTTAAAGGAAAAAATTGCAGACTACAATTTTGCTAGGGGGGCAGGTAGTCACTTCTGGAAGTGTAAACTCCTTTAGTACTTACTAAACTAAAGTTTATGAACCTCTCCCCCTTCAATGTAAAGTAGGGTGTATTTGCTTCTGGTGGTTAAATTTAAAAGTAGGCGAGGGGAGAGGTAATCCCATTTTCACAAAGAACACTCTTATGCTCTATTCCATTCTACGAATTCCTATTCAGATATAAGTAGGACAAGATGGCCCATTTGGTGAGTCAATAAACATTTATTAGGTAACTACTTTGTGGTAGGCACTGTGCCAAGCACTGGGGATACAAAAAGAGGCTAAAGATGAGTTTCCTGCCATCAAGAGGCCAACAATTTAATGCAAGTTATATACTGTACAGGAAAAACAGGAAAAAATTAACAGAGGGAAGACACTAGGAGTTGGGAAACACTATAGAAACCTATAAAAAATGAGATTTTAGTTGAGACTTAAAAAGAATCTGGAAGGACAGAGGGCATCAGTGGATTGAGAGTCAAGCTTAGAGAATCCTGGGTTCAAATCTGGCCTCAGAAACTTCATAGCCATGTGACCTTGGGCAAGTTCACTTAACCCCCACTGTCTAGCTCATACCATCTTTTTGCCTTGGAACCCATGCACAGTACTGATTCTAAAATGGAAGGTAAGTGGAAGAAAAAGAAGAGAAAGGAGGAAAAGAAGGAGGAAGCCAGTAAGCAGACAAGAAGGGAGAGCATTCTTGGCCTTGAGGACAATCAGAGAAATATAAAGGGAGGCCAGTGTCATTTGATCAAAGAATACATGGAGGGGTATAAGAAGACTGAAAAGGGCAGGAAAGGACTAGATTACAAAGGACTTTGAATGCCAAGCAGAGGATTTTGTATTTGATCCTAGAGGAAATAGGAAACCAATTTATTGAGTAGGGGAATGATAAGGTTAGACCTTGTTTTTGCTTCAGACAAATCATTTTGGTGGTTGAATGGAATATGGATTAGAATGAAGATAGACTCTAGTCAGGCAGCAAAATATTGTAATAGTCCAAATATGAGGTGATAAGGGAATTGACCAGGATGGTGGCAGCATCAAAGGTGAGAAGGGGCATATTCAAGAGATGCTGCAAAGGTCAAATCAACAGGCTGTGGCAAGAGATTGGATATGGGGGTAAGAGATAGTGAGGGGTGAAGAATAATACCTAAGGTGCAAGCTTGGGAAACTAGGAGGGATGCCCTCCAAAGAAATAGGTAAATTAGGTATGAGAGAGTTTAGGGGGAACCATAATCAGTTCCTTTTTGGACATGTTGAATTTTAAGGTTTCTATTAAACATCAAGTTATAGATGTCTGAAAAGCAATTGGAAAATGGGATACTGGATTTCAGCAGAGAGATTAGGGCAGTATAGGTAAATTTGTGAATCATTAGCCTAGAAATGGTAATTAAATCCATAGGAGTTGATGACATCATTAAGTGGGGTAGGATAGTGAGCAAAGAGAAGAGTCTAGGACAGAACCTCATGGAACCATCTACAGGTAGGGAGCATGATCTATATGAAACTCCAGCAAAGGAGCCTGAGAAGGAGAGGTCAGATAGATAGGAAGAAAACTAGGAGATAGTGGGATCCCAAAAACCAAGAGAAAAGGGTATATCAAAAAGGAGTACTCAATAGTGACAAAGGGCCTGCGGAGAAGTCAAGGAGAAGGAGGATGGGGAAAGGCCATTGAAATGGGCACTGAGATAACTTTGGAAAGGATAGTTTCCCTGGAAAGATAAGATCAGAAACTGGAATCAAGGGGATTTGCAAATAATGTTTGCAAGCAATAAAAAAGAGTCATTAGACAGGTAGTAATTGAAGATAAGTGATGGGGGAGAGGATAAGAGAAAGGGCAGTCTGTTGGAAGATATGAGAGGGAGTAGGATCACTGTATAGACAGAGGCATTAACATTGGTAAGGAATTTCTCTTCATGTGAGACAGAGATGAAGGGATAGTTGATGGAAGGTATATGAGGGATATGAGATGAGGAAGAGGAGAGAAATGGAAGTTCACAGTAAATGGCCTCAATCTTTCTATGAAATATGATGATAACAATAATAATAGCTATCAGTTATATAGGGATTATTATGTGCCAGAGGCTGGCTAAGCATTTTATAAATATTATCTAATTTGATCCTCACAATCACTTTGACAGGGAAATCCACATTTCCCTGTTAAGGAAACTGAGGCAAATAGAGATTAAGTGGTTTGCCCAGGGTCACACAACCCTGGAAAATTAGGTGTTCCTAACTCCAGGTCAAGACACTGGGGGCAAGGGTCTCAGCTGAGAGAGCAGGTGGAATAAAAGCCAGGGGATGTTTGAGGATGGATAAAAAGGTTTGTAAGAGCCATTGTGGAAAATGGGATAGTGAGTTGATAAGGCAAGCATAATAGAATTGCCTAGTAGCAGTGAGGGCCTAATTGAGTTTGTGTAACATAAATTTGTAGTGGGCCCAATCAAAATGGTTGTGAGATTTTCTCCCCCTCATTCAGCAAACATGTATGAAGAAAGGAAGACAGCAAATGATGGGAATTGTCTATGGCTAAAGCTTGGCAAAGTGCAATCAGTGAGATAATATGAGGGAGAAAAGGAGTGCCTAGGTATTGTTGTCCTTCACACTCAAAGAGGACCGAAATGATATAATTATGTTGGAGTCAATGTAGCAACTGTGGCTTATCAAACCAATACAAGCTCAGAAAGCTCCCCCAAAGGTCAGACATAAATAACCCACATTTGAGATGGAAACGTCTCTAAATTTGTGCATCTAATGTTTCTTTTAAGCTACTACAATTCTGTTTTGTTCATAGAGCACAACACCTTCTTTGATACAGGTAGGCCATGGTGGACAGTTCTGTGCTTGAGTCTCATGTTTCACAATTGATACCAGATTTCTTCTGAGACACCTTGAGGGTGTCCTTGTATCACTTCTTGTGACTTCCATGTGAGCACTTGCTTTGTGTGTGTGTGTTTCACATTTGAACAACATGGCCAGACCATCAGAGTTGTGCTCTCCAAAGCAAAGTTGGAATGTTTGGCAATTTTGCTTGAGAAGGGAGCTCAGTGTCCAGTACTTTATCTGGCCAAATGATCTTTAGAACCTTTCTTAAGATAATTCAAATGAAAGTGACTTAGTTTCCTGGCATGGTGTTGGTAGGCTGTCCAGGTTTCACAGGCATACAACAATGAGGTCATCACAACAACTCTGTAGTCCTTCAGTTTGGTAGGCAGCCTCTTCACTCCCACACTTTCCTTCAGAGCCTCCCAAACACTGAGCTAACTCTGGAAATGCATGCATCAATCTTGTCATCTGTGATCATCCCTGGAAAGAATACTGCAACAGCATTCAAAATCTCTCCATTTTCTGGAACCTCTTTTCTATATGTTAACTGTCAGGCTAAAATTAGCAAAAGCTAAAGTAGTAGATATAAGCTGTGTGAACCTCAAAGGAAGAGAGGTTTCTTCACCAAATTCTCAAATGTTCTCAATTTTAAAGTAAGCCCAAGTCTGAAACAGAAGTATTTAATAGCAATGATTTTGTCGTCCAGTAATTTTAGTGACATTTGACTCCTTATGACTCCATTTGGGGTTGGATATTTCAATTATGCAGGCATCTGCTAAAGTTCTCTAACTCTCTGTTAAAAGCTTAAAAAATTGTTTCTTGACTTGTCTAGATGGTAATTTCATCCTTCAAAGGGTAGAGAAAATGTTATTCTGGATCTGATTCTCACTGACAAGAAGAAACTGGGACCTAATGTGAAATGAAAGGAAACTTAATGAAGTATTCACTTCTGCAAATTTGTGAAAGAGAGGGACCCAGGTTTACGATCTAAGTGTTATGCTTAATTCTTCCATCTCATTCACTCCCCTTATACACTCACCCCCAACAGGCATGAAATCTGTCATGGGAGAGATTAGAGGGAAGAATTGGGAGCAGTGATTGGAGTCACAAAGAGGGACCTGTAAGCTACAATTAAAGGAAAACAAATTGAGCCATCTGGAGCAAGTGCCATTCTCTTCTATCAAGATCTTCAAGAAAAGATTTGATGGCTCCTTGTGCTTGTGTACAATAGAAGTTTAATCAGGTAGCAATTTGTCTAAATGACTTGAGGACCTTACCAACTCTGTGATTCTCAGATATCAGATCCAATCCTACAAATATTCATTATGAAGAGAATAAAACTGGAGATAAAGCGCATATAAAAGCTTTTCAATTATAAGGACAATGAAATTTCTCAATTTAATTCACTACTGGATCACTCTCCAGTGGATTCCAATTCCACAGCAGCCTTCTTGCCTAAGCATGACATTGCCTTAAGACTTCTCTTTGACTAGTGAGTCCCTGTCTGAAATCATCTTATATTCAGGAGCCTCAACCACCCTGCTCACTGGTTCACCTCCACACCAGCTACCTTGCCAGGGTACCCTCCTGTCCTCTCAAATTTCCAGCCTTTGTTTAGGTATTATCTTCCCCTATTAGAATGGAATCTCCTTGAAAGTAGAGTCTGCTTTGTTTTCATGTTCTTGTTTAACCTATGCTTAGCACAGTGACTGGCACATCAAAAAGAATTAAGTAATATTCCATCTACCTAAAAATTTTCCATCCAGATCCAAGAACAACAAAAGGTAAAATGGTGACAAACATGTGGCATGTGCCCATTGTTTCACATTTAAGGAATGACAGAATCCTCCATGGAAAACTTAACTTCCCTACATTATCAATCTTCCTCATTTTCACTCATTCCAAATCAATTTTAGGATGTTTTTAAAATAGAAGTACAACTTCTGGTCAAGATGGCGACTTAGAGAAAGCTAAAGTTCAGATCTCCGGAAACCCTTCCTTACCGATCTCAAACTGTATGTTCCTAGGGCACCGAAATTCAAAACGAACAACAGGATAGATCCCAGGAACCCTCCTCCTGGACCTGGATCAAAAGGTACGGCCCCCCAAAAGCCAGAACCTGAGATCACTCGGATCTAAGGGGTAGGCAGAAGGAAGGTCCCAGGACCCATCCCCCTAACCCAGAGCACTGAGTCAGAGGCAGCAGTGGGAACCTCAGAGCCAGCAAAAGGGCCACAGGGACGGCTATTCTGAAGGCCGCACCCTGAAAACAACCTAAGCCAAACAAGGGGCACTCAACACAGATAGCAGGGAAAAAGAAAGAGACCGGGGGGGGGGGGGGGGAGCCTGTAGCCCCCTGACTGGATCCTTCCATCTGAGTCTCATGGAAGGTCCCTGCATCAAGGCATACTCAGTCCAACCCAGCTGAAGTTAATCCTATCAAGAGCCCTCGAGGCTCCCGGAAGCCACAGCCCCTCCCCCCTCAGAGTGCAGGCTCTTCTGGCCCTCAAAGGCACTGAGATACCATGCGGACGTTGCCCAGCCAGGCTCAGAGCATGGAAGCAAGGCAAGAAGAAACATCGGGAGGGAACTAAGAGCAATAACACCCCAAACCCCGGGCTTCCCTGGGAAGACAGAACAACAGCTGCATAGAACGGACAATTTGCCTAGGGCTAAAGCCTCTGAACACCAGACAGAGATAAGAAAATCTAGTCCTCCCCACTCAGATAGAGATGGAAAACAGCACAGAAAAGCCTCAAGACGCCAAGAAAAACAAGAAGAAGGGGGCGACTTTGGACACATTTTATGGAGCAAAAATACAAAATACAGAGGAGATAGAAGAGGAAACACAAGCAAATGCTCCAAAACCTTCCAAAGGAAATGGAAACTCTCCACAAAATCATGAAGAATTTGAATCAGAAATGATCAAAAAGATGGAAGACTTCTGGGAGTAAAAGTGGGAAATAATTCAAGAGAAATTCATGCATCTACAAAACCAGTTTGCCTGAAAAGGAAAACCAGGCTTTAAAGGTCAGAATCAGGCAACTGGAAGATAATGAGCATGTAAAAGAGCAAGAATTAATAAAGCAAAGCCAAAAGACCAAGAAATTAGAAGAGAACATAAAATATCTCACTGACAAGGTCATAGATTTGGAAAATAGAGGGAGAAGAGACAATTTAAGAATAATTGGACTACCAGAAAAGCCAGAAATAAACAGCAAACTCGACATCATAATACAAGATATAATCAAAGAAAATTTCCCAGAGATCCTAGAACAAGGGGGAAATACAGGCACTGAAAGAGGTTGACAGAACACCCTCTATACTAAATCCCCAAAAGACAACTCCTAGGAATGTAATTGCCGAATTCTAAAGCTTTCAAGCAAAAGAAAAAAATCTTATAAGAAGCCAGAAAAAGACAATTTAGATATAAAGGAATGCCAATCAGGGTCACACAAGACCTTGCAAGTGTCACTCTGAATGACCATAAGGCATGGAACAAGATTTTCAGAAAGGCAAGAGAGCTGGGCCTTCAACAAAGAATCAACTATCCATCACACCTGACTATATACTTCCAAGGGAAAGGATGGGAATTCAACAAAATAGAAGATTTCCATGTTTTTGCAAAGAGAAGACCAGAGCTCTGTGGAAAGTTCGATATCGAAAAATAAAGAGCATGGAATACCTGAAAAGGTAAATATGAAGGAAAGGGAAAAGGAGAAAAATGTTATCTTTTTCTTTTATTCAAACTCTCTTCTATAAGGACTACATTTATATCAATCTATGTATATTGATATGTGCAAGAAATATAATGTGTAAATAGGGGGAAAAGGAAAACAAAATAGAATAATCTTTCTCACACAAAGATTCACACGGGAAGAGGAGGGGAAGAAAACTTCTATAAGAAGGAGAGGAGGACTTCCGGTCAAGATGGCGGCTTAGAGAAAGCTAAAGTCCAGATCTCCTGAATCCCTTCCTTACCGATCTCAAACCGAATGCTCCTAGGGCACCGAAATTCAAAACGATCAATAGCATAGACCCCGGGAGTCCTCCTCCTGGACCTGGAGCAGGATCAAAAGGTACGCCCCCCCCCAAAAGCCAGAACCCGAGACCTCTCGGACCTAAGGGGTAGGCAGAAGGAAGGTCCTAGGACCCATCCCCCCCAACCCAGAGCAACGAGTCTAAGTCCAAGGCAGCAGAGGCAACCTCAGAGTCCCACGGCCTGCTCTTCTGAAGGCCACTTCCTGAAAACAACCTGACCCAGTCAAGAAGGCACCCGGACAGTAGGGAAACAGAGAGGGATGTGGGAGCTTGTAACCCCCTGGGAGGAGCCCTTGGAACTCTGGGAAACTGCAGCCTCTCCCCCTCAGAGAGCAGGGTCTTCTGAAACAACAGCAACCCTCAGGACTGGCAAAAGGGCCTAGGGAGCCGGCTACTCTGAAGGCCACATCCTGAAATCAACCTGACCCAGTCAAGGGGGCACCCAGACAGCACGGAAACAGAGATGGGGGAGCTCGTAACCCCCTGGGAGGAGCCCTCAAAGCTCCGGGAAGCCGCGGACCCTCCTCCTCAGAGAGCAGGGTCTTCTGAAACAACAGCAACCCTCAGGACTGGCAAAAGGGCCATGGGAGCCGGCTATTCCTGAAAACAACCTAACCCAGTCGAGGGGGCACCCAGACAGCAGGGAAACAGAGAGAGAGGGGGAATCTTGTAACCCCCTGGCTGGATCCTTCCATTGGAGTCTCACGAAAAAAATCCCTACTCAAGGCATACTAAATTGAACCCAGGGAAAGCTAATATCATTAGGAGCCCTCGGAGCTCCAGGAAACCGCGGCCCCTCCCCCCCTGCAGAGTACTGTTGCTGGCCGGCTAAAACACAGGAAAAAAGGCCAAGCTAGGCTTAGAGCTGGGAAGTAAGACAACGGAGAAGCATCAGAAGGGTGCCGAGGAGAGGAGGAGGGCAGTAAAAAGGACACACCAGCAATTCCTGGCTGACCCAGGAAGACAGAATAACATACTTTAGGTCACAGAAACATAGCACACAAATACAGAAAAGCAGAAATAATAAATAAAGCCTTCTCAGATCAAGAGGCAATAAAAATAATGATCAGTAAAGGTACACGGAAAACCAAATCAAAAACTAATTGGAAATTAAACAATATGATACTCCAAAATTGTTTAGTTAGAGAAGAAATCATAGAAACAATTAATAATTTTACCGAGGAAAATGACAATGGCAAGACATCCTTTCAAACTTTTTGGGATGCAGCCAAAGCAATAATCAGAGGTAAATTCATATCCCTGGGTGCATATATCAACTAGGGAGAGCAGAGATCAGAGAATTGGAAATGCAAATAAAAAAAACTCGAAAGCGACCAAATTAAAAACCCCCAGCAGAAAACCAAACTAGAAATCCTAAAAATTAAGGGAGAAATTAATAAAATCGAAAGTGATAGAACTATTGATTTAATAAATAAGGCAAGAAGCTGGTACTTTGAAAAAACAAACAAAATAGACAAAGTACTGATCAATCTAATTAAAAAAAGGAAGGAAGAAAAGCAAATTAACAGCATCAAAGATGAAAAGGGGGACATCACCTCTGATGAAGAGGAAATTAAGGCAATCATTAAAAATTATTTTGCCCAATTATATGGCAATAAATACACCAACTTAGGTGATATGGATGAATATATACAAAAATACAAACTGCCTAGACTAACAGAAGAGGAAATAGAATTCTTAAATAATCCCATATCAGAAAATGAAATCCAACAAGCCATCAAATAACTGCCTAAGAAAAAATCCCCAGGGCCTGATGGATTCACCAGTGAATTCTATCAAACATTCAGAGAACAATTAACCCCAATACTATACAAATTATTTGACATAATAAGCAAAGAGGGAGTTCTACCAAACTCTTTTAATGACACAAACATGGTACTGATTCCAAAACCAGGCAGGTCAAAAACAGAGAAAGAAAACTATAGACCAATCTCCCTGATGAATATAGATTCAAAAATCTTAAATAGGATACTAGCAAAAAGACTCTAGCAAGTGATCAGAAGGGTCATCCATCATGATCAAGTAGGAATTATACCAGGGATGCAGGGCTGGTTCAATATTAGGAAAACCATCCACATAATTGACAAAATCAACGAACAAACCAACAAGAATCACATGATTATCTCAATAGACACAGAAAAAGCCTTTGATAAAATACAACACCCATTTCTATTAAAAACACTAGCAAGCATAGGAATACAAGGGTCGTTCCTAAAAATAATAAACAGTATATATCTAAAACCATCAGCTAATATCATCTGCAATGGGGATAAACTAGATGCATTCCCAATAAGATCAAGAGTGAAACAAGGATGACCATTATCACCTCTACTATTTGACATTGTACTAGAAACACTAGCAGTAGCAATTAGAGAAGAAAAAGAAATTGAAGGCATCAAAATGGGCAAGGACGAGACCAAGTTATCACTCTTTGCAGATGACATGATGGTCTACTTAAAGAATCCTAGAGATTCAACCAAAAAACTAATTGAAATAATCAACAACTTTAGCAAAGTTGCAGGATACAAAATAAACCCACATAAAGTCATCAGCTTTTCTATATATCTCCAACACAGCTCAGCAGGAAAAACCAGAAAGAGAAATCCCATTCAAAATCACCTTAGACAAAATAAAATACCTAGGAATCTATCTCCCAAGACAAACACAGGAACTATATGGACACAACTACAAAACACTCTCCACACAACTAAAACTAGACTAGAGCAATTGGAAAAACATTAACTGCTCATGGGTAATAAGAGCCAATATAATAAAAATGAACATCCTACCCAAACTTATTAATCTATTTAGTGCCATACCCATTGGATTGCCAAAAAATTTCTTTACTGATTTAGAAAAAACCATAACAAAGTTTATTTGGAATAACAAAGGATCAAGGATATCCAGGGAAATAATGAAAAAAAAAATACAAAGGAAGGGGGCCTTGCAGTCCCAGATCTCAAACTATATTAGAAAGCAGCAGTCAGTAAAACAATTTGGTACTGGCTAAAAGACAGAAAGGAGGATCAGTGGAATAGACTTGGGGCAAGTGACCTCAGCAAGACAGTATATGATAAACCCAAAGATCCCAGCTTTTGGGACAAAAATCCACTATTCAATAAAAACTGCTGGGAAAATTGGAAGACAGTGTGGGAGAGATTAGGCTTAGATCAACACCTCACACCCTACACCAAGATAAATTCAAAATGGGTGGATGACTTGAACATAAAGAAGGAAACCATAAGTAAATTGGGTAAACACAGAATAGTATACATGTCAGACCTTTGGGAAGGGAAAGACTTTAAAACCAACCAAGACATAGAAAGAGTCACAAAATGTAAAATAAATAATTTCGACTACATCAAATTAAAAAGCTTTTGTACAAACAAAACCAATATAACATAAATCAGAAGGGAAGCAACAAAATGGGAAAAAATCTTCATAAAAACCTCTGACAAAGGTTTAATTACTCAAATTTATAAAGAGCTAACTCAATTGTACAAACAATTAAGCCATTATCCAATTGAAAAATGGGCAAGGGACATAAATAGGCAGTTTTCAGATAAAGAAATCAAAACTATCAATAAGAACATGAAAAAGTGTTCTAAATCTCTTATAATCAGAGAGATGTAAATCAAAACAACTCTGAGGTATCACCTCACACCTAGCAGATTGGCCAACATGACAGCAGAGGAAAGCAGTGAATGCTGGAGGGGATGTGGCAAAGTAGGGACATTAATTCATTGCTGGTGGAGTTGTGAACTGATCCAACCATTCTGGAGGGCAATTTGGAACTATACCCAAAGGGTGATAAAAGATTGTCTGCCCTTTGACCCAGCCATAGCACTGCTGGGTTTGTACCCCAAAGAGATAGTGGACAAAAAGACTTGTACAAAAATATTCATAGCTGCGCTCTTTGTGGTGGCCAAAAATTGGAAAACGAGGGGATGCCCTTCAATTGGAGAATGGCTGAACAAATTGTAGTATATGTTGGTGATGGAATACTATTGTGCTAAAAGGAATAATAAAGTAGAGGAATTCCATGGAGACTGGAACAACCTCCAGGAAGTGATGCAGAGCGAAAGGAGCAGAACCAGGAAAACATTGTACACAGAGACTGATACATTGTGGTACAATTGAAGGTGATGGACTTCTCCATTAGTGTCAATGCAATGTCCCTGAACAATCTGCAGGGATCTACAAAACACTATCCACAAGCAGAGGATAAACTGTGGGAGTAAAAACACCGAGGAAAAGCAACTGCTTGACTACAGGGGTTGAGGGGATATGAGTGAGGAGAGACTCTAAATGAACACTCTAATGCAAATACCAACAACATGGAAATAGGTTTGAATCAAGAACACATGTGATACCCAGTGGAATTGCGTGTCGGCTCTGGGAGAGGTGGAGGTAGAGGTGGAGGGAAGAAAAGAAAATGATCTTTGTTTCCAATGAATAATGTTTGGAAATGACCAAATAAAAATTAAAAAAAAAAAAAGAAAAGAACTTGTACATAGCTGAGCTCTTTGTGGTGGCCAAAAATTGGAAAACGAGGGGATGCCCTTCAATTGGGGAATGGCTGAACAAATTGTGGTATATGTTAGTGATAGAATACTATTGTGCTGAAAGGAACAGTAAAGTGGAGGAATTCCATGGAGACTGAAACAACCTCCAGGAAGCGATGCAGAGTGAACGGAGCAGAACCAGGAAAACATTGTACACAGAGACTGATACATTGTGGTACAATCGAAGGTGATGGACTTCTCCATTAGTGGCAATGCAATGTCCCTGAATAATCTGTAGGGATCTAAAAAACACCATCCACAAGCAGAGGACAAACTGTGGGAGTGGAAACACCAAGGAAACGCAACTAACTGCTTGACTACAGCGGTTTAGGGGACATGTCTGAGGAGAGACTCTAAACGAACACTCTGATGCAAATACTAATATGGCAATGGGTTAGAATCAAGAACACATGTGATACCCAGTGGAATCACGCGTCGGCTATGGGGGTTAGGGGGAGAAAATGATCTTTGTCTCTAATGAATAATGCTTGGAAATGATCAAATAAAATATTATTTAAAAAAAATTAAAAAAAAAGAGAAGTACGGGCAGACACAACAATTTTATAACATATTTGGGTGTTTCAGTTCAGGATAAAACACATTTTTATTAAGAAAAAAGATTATTGCTTTTAAAAAATGAGAGTATACCTAAGCTCCTCTTTCTCTCAAAAAACACCTCATGATGTTCCCATATGCAGAATAGTTTATTCCAACACAGCATAGGGCAAAATTATATTTTATAGCTCTCTTTTCCCTCCAGGAAAAATCCTCTCCATACTTCAGAGGGAAACAGCTCAATAAAAACTCTTCTGCCTCATGGCCTCAAGAAAAATAACTTGGGCCTCAGAAGTTATCAGATAAAAGCAAAACATTCACCTATCAGGCAGTGAGAGAACTGGGATCAACCCAATTAGAATGACAAAAGGCAGCTAGGGGAAATGTGTAGGATTCCTGTACTCAAGAACCCCCATACAAGATGGATTTGTGTTTTTGCAATCACTTTAAAGTACATCTTCCCCAAATGCAACCCACTGTACTCCATCTTCATTTAACAGAGTGAAATAAAGCTCTACATTTTCTGAGAATTGACAGGGGAATAGACATTAACACTTGATCCCTGCCCAACAAATAAGCAATAGGTTTGTATTGGGTGCTTTGCTTGAGGTTGGGAGTGCCATACCGATCTCTCTTCACCCACAGTCAAAATTGTCTGGGAGAATTAGTGGCAAGATAAGACTACCTATACCTCATCTACCTGGTGATGTCCATTCCCCTTTGATTTGGCTGCTACTTGATTCCTGGATTCCTGTTCAATGACCCTTTATGTCTGGCTGAAGACATATAGGTGGTGCAATGGATAAAGTGAATAAAACATTAGACCTGAAGTCAGGAAGTCTTGAGTTCAAATTCTATTTTAGACACTTACTGGCTAGGCAATCTCCATCAGCTTCATTTTCATCATCTAATAATGAGAATGATAATAGCACTTGCCTCTAGGGGTTTTGTGAAGATAAATTACATAATATTTGTAAAGCATTTTGAAAAACTTGAAGTACCACATAAATAAATATCATTATTATTAATATCATACAATAGAAAGGCATAATCACAACTTTATGGTGAAACATGGTATTTCCCAAGGATAAAAGCTGTGTTCCAGACCACATGCACGCACACACACACACACGCACGCACGCACACACACACACACACACACACACACAAACCATCCTTCTTATTGAAGCTTTAGAAACATCTCAATAAAAACTGTTTATTCACCCGTTAGTTCAAGAAAAAAAGAGGAAAATTGAATAATCAAAAGATATATGAAACAGTATTCAATCACAAAATGAATGCAGCAGAATACTCAGATGACACTCATAATGACCACAAAAGATCACCAAGAGTCCAAAAGAATCCAGAATGCAGTCAAAAGGATTCCCTTTTGGAGGAGGTACATGACCAGGTCAATAAGTAACCACCAGATAATCTCAATGATGGAGAGTTGGAAGTAGTCAGCAATTTTGTCTGCCTCTGGGGCAAAGTTCAGACAAAAAAGTTGGTGAGCAATGTGATGACCAGAAGGAAGAATCACTATTACTTAGAGGTCTGATAGTAGCTCAGCTTGCTCAGGGCTAGAGGGTTTGAGTTTCCCAAGGATGGGGCTCTTTAGCAGCAGAAGGAAGAAGTAGGTTATCAAGAAAGTTCCCCTTCAACTCCACTCCCATCAAGCCCACATTACAGTCCTCGGGAACAAATCATAAATGTCATTTCAATAAAAATAAATCAGCATTTGTCATATTTCTCAAATATAACTATTGTAGCTTGTGAAGTTACAAATTGCAAAGAAGCTACAAAGAATTGATTGACAGCCTTCAAGCCTCAGAATTCTCCAAGAGCTGGCTGGGTCAGAGTTCTAAACTGTTGAAGGGAACTGTCTGCCTGGAGCAGAAGGTCAAGCCTGAAGGGTGCGGATTCTCCTTGGACAACCTCATCTTGTAAGCTATCTGCTTTAGAATAAGATAAAAAGGATTGAGAAGAAGATCCCCACACATTCTGGTGGACCGAGTAATTTTGGAGAAGCCTTTCTCTCTCTTTCCTGGAACATCTGAGGACTCAACAGTGAGATTCCTGTTACCGGACCCACCAAGGACTCTGTGTGCGAGATTCTGGGTTCCCTGTTGGACTTATCCTTAGAAATCTTTAGTTGAAAATATCTTGGGGCAAATAGATGCAAACCCTTTCCCCTTTTCCTTCCCCATTATATCTTTGTTAATAAACTCATTTATTTAAGTGTGTTTTTCCCCTTTGTATAAACCTTTCCCCCTTTTCTAAATTCCCCATAACATTGCAGAACTATAAGTTGTAGAAGATCTTGTTAGAAATAATGATGATCATAATTCTCTTTATTACTTATTATTTACCTTTGTAGCATATGTTAATAAGTTAAAACAGTCCCTTAAATTTTTTCTCAGAAATTTAAGGGCAAAAAAGCAAAATCCAAAAATTTCAAGATTCAAGTTTTCCTAAAAACCATGTAGTTTCTTGCCCCTGCCTTCAACTGGAAACACAATTGAATCATTCCAGACTGAAAGGTGGTCTCTTAATTACTGTTTGGCCTCTACTGGACACCCAAGACCAAATCATAATTATTACTTACATTAGGCCATATTGCAACTTCAGATACTCTGCAACAAGAAATCAGAAAGCAGAGGAAATAATGATATCACAAACAATTTCAGGATTTTTTGTTTTAAATCATGAGCAGATATTTGAATCACAAGCTTCTGCCTGTGGGAGGAGTCCAAGGTGGATGAGTTAATCAATAAAAGTGAGATTAAGGAAAGGTTGAGGATTTGGGGGAAAATTAAACGGTTTATTGAAAAGACACACCCAGAAAAAATTGCAACAGGTCATGCTTTGGAGCTGTGTGACAACGCTTGTTTCACACATTATCAAAACATTCTGAATAGGGAGGAAGAAACAAACTTCCTTGGAAAGGTTTTTGTTGAAATCGCCTCTAAGTGAAATCAAAGAAAGTGTGGCAAAACAGCCAAAATTCAATGAAGAAAATGATGCTAATTAAGTTAAAAAATAGCAATTAAGTTTAGCAATAAAGTTACATATCATAAGTAATGTGTAAGGTCAATTTTGCATTTAAATGTAGCATCACATATGCAGAGAGTAAGCTATGTTAATCAACAGCTCACAAAACGAAAGCCTCCTTTGCCTGACTGAAGATAAATAACATTTCATAAGCAAGTTTATTTCTTTACGTTATTTCTTATTATATATGTATATTTGTCATTTATAATGTACATTTTAATATTTAAAAGCATTTTAAACAAAAAATTCATGTGTTTTGGGGGGGGAGGAGGAACCAGAACAGATTAATTGCATTTACATTCATTTAAATGGGGAACTTCGATTTGACACAAGAGCAAATTGGGTTACGAGCTTGGCCATGGAACAAATTAAACTCATGTGTCAAAGTACCACTATATAAGCAAACTCTAGGATCAATTATCAAAATTTATGTCTATAAAAGAACTGATATTTAAAAAAACAATTTATTATTAAAATTAGAAGGAAAGCAATTGGTAGAAAATGGCAACAAATTTCTCTAATAAAGGTAAGATACCCAAGTTATGTAAGAAATTTTTACAAATATAATATGAACAATAATATTAATCTTTAATAGATTTATGGCTAAAAGTTATAAGCCAGTTTTAAAAAGAAAGAGGGCAAGTCAACAAACAATTGTTAAAAATATTACAAAATACTAATGAGAGTAAAAGAAGTTAAAACTTGTTCCATCTGAGAAACATCATATGAGTTAAGGAACATCTCATGCTTATCATATTGGCAAAGATGACCAAAAAAAAAGAAAATAAGTACTGGAGGAAGGATTGTGGGATGACAGGTGCCTTAATATGCAACGAATTGGCCCAACCATTCTAGAAAACAATTCAGAACTGTTCAAAATAATTCATTAAAATGTGTATATCTCTTTGAGGTAGTAATGCCACTACTCAGCATAAACCCACAAAACATCAGACAAAAAGAAAGAATTCATGTGGGTATTTGTTATTTAAAGCAAAACTTTGTTATAGCAAAGAACTAGAAACAAAGTAGGAATACATCAATTAGATAAGTGGCTGATCAAATATACTCAAAATGATATATGAATTAATGGGAAATTATTACATCAAAAGAAATGACCAAGTAAAATCTGGGAAGAAATGTGAAAGGATATAGGGCAAAGTAAGCAAAAAAAAGGAAAACAATTTATATAAAATATATTATTATATTATAAATGAAAATAACATTGAAAAACTTAAGAACTTGGACCAATGTAATGGTCAATCATGACTCCAAAAGACTAAGGAACATGTTTCCTATCTCTTGGCAAAGAGGTCCCCATGCTTTCCCCCTGGTTGTCCTTTGTACCTGAAATGCAATTCCTACTTAACTTTCAACCTCACAGAAGCACTCTTCCTTCAAACACTATTTTCTACCTGAAGTGTCTCCTCATCCCTAGTGCTACTCCTCTCTCTTCCTAAGTACCTTGTATTCAGTGTGTATGTATATGTATGTATATATATATATATGTACAAGTACATATATATATAATTATATATATTCTGCATATATCTTCTTATTACCCAGGTGACAAGACACAACTTCTGTGAGCCTCAGTTTCCCCCTTTAAAAAAGTCAGGTTTCACCTAGAAGTCCTCTAGCTTCCTTCCAGTTTTAAACAGATGCTTCTGTGGATTTTAATGTCAGCCAATCCTTTGCAAATATCACCCTCAATCAATAGCCTAAAAGGGTTTCAGAAGTGGGGAGAAACTTCTCTCTGCCTGTAAAATGCCACAAAGTGCAAAAGGAATACTAAGTGCCAAAACTCCTGGGTTCTAATTCAAAACTTGTTACTGATAATGATAATAATTATAGCCCATAGTCCATAGGGGTCTTGTGTGATTTACAAAGCAGTTACATAGATTATCTCACTTGTAGCTCCCTCCTAGACAAATGTAGCTGTTTCATCTCTCAAAGCCCCAAAAGGAGAATTAAACTAGAGGGCCCCTTCAGTTCTACTACTGCATAAAATAATGCTATCCATTCGGTGCAGAGAGAAAATAGCACAGTACAAAAAAAAAAATGCTGAACTAGAAAAATCTAATAGAGTACCAAGAAATATCACACCAGGCAAAGTGACAGAGATAGTACTTTTACACAGTAGTGACAGAAGAGAAACTGTGTGGAAATAGCAAAGAATAAATTTTCAGGAAAAACATCAAAGTAGATGTAGAATCTACTGTGGTGGAAATAAAAGCAAAAACAATGAAGGATAGTGGCAACAAATAATTAGGCAAGGTGGAACCCCTGACCAGTTTTCATCTTTGTCTCCAAGTGGCTGGCTATACATGTATCAATGAGAATGGATCAACTCTTCTGGAAACCAATGACATTTTTAGATGGTTAAAAATAAGCACATACACTGTCTTTTTTGGTATCTTACCTAAGCAATTGCTTCTTTAAGGAATTTCACACATCAATGGAACCCAAATACTCCCAAGAGGGAAGAAAATGCCCATGTTAGAATGATGACATCACAAAGTTATAAGGAGATCATGTTCTGACTACCAACAAGGCCATTTTCAAATGAGCCAGATCAATACCAAGTGATATGAGGAGTACTTCATTCCATTCTACTTCAATTGAAAGACAGACAGAGAAGAAACAAAAGCTTAATTTTAGGCAATCGATAAAAGAATTTTAAAAGAAACAGGCTGAGATTTCAGTGTAGGGAAAACTTTGTAAATGTGACCTCTAGCTTCAGATAATGTTACAAGAAGTTAGATGCCTACCCAAGAGCTCATTCTAACACTAAACTGTTAAGTATACCCAACTAAACCTGATAAATCTTCCACAAAAGCTGTTTCTACTTTCTGCTTCAACATACAAATACAATATAAATACAAAGGTCCTCCCTCTTTCTAGCCTTTCAGTCCCATCAGAGGAAAAAATGTCTGAATGAGTGGAAGAGTGTGAGACAGACACAGCTTTAGGCAAAGGCACCAGTGGATTTTTTGTTTTAAATGGGTTTGCCAGCAGGCAGTATGATAAGCAAAAAGGGAGAGGGAAAGCACTATATGAAAGAATTATGTTGTTTGTTCAGTGTTGCGTATTTTTTTTTAACTCCACTTGGCAATAGTCCTAGATCACGGCTTGGGGGAAGTAATGTATCTTCCTGATGAAAAATGAGCTAACAGAGAGAGATTCCATCAATACTCCACTCATCAGCTTTGTACATGTATTCAGGTTTTACCCTACACAAGAAATTGAACACAAATTGATTTCCTGAACTCCCTCAGAAAAAGGGAAAGAGGGGATGGGGTGGGGAACAAGGAGTAATTTTGTTCAGAGGCATGCTGCCATAGTACAAGCAGGATAACATTTCATCCTGACAATGTTAAGCATAGTTACCAACTGTTTTAAATGCATAATTGAGCTTTTCCTTCATGAATATAAAGTAATCTTTGGAGGCAGGTTATAAATAAGTCGTCAGAATGCCACACCAAGTTTCTAAATTGGAAAACACAAGTGACTGCTTCATCAGTTAGCATGAAGAAAAGGTCAAGACTGAAATAGCATTTTTAAAAAATACCTTTCTCCTCTAGTCAATCCTTCTTTATATTTAGAGGGTCATCGGTCAACATTTATTAAATGCCAAAATAAAAAGTGCCTGCCTTCAAGGAGCTTACAATTTAATTGAGGAGGCAACATGCAAATAAATTATATAAAAATAAGCACTATGAAAGATGAATAAATAGATGTAATATAAGGAATAATGAACAGGATGAATTCAGAAAGAGCTGGAAAGAACTTCATGGACTGATACAGAGTGAAATAAGCAGAACCACAAGAACATTGTACACAGTAACAGCAATACTGTATGATGATTAACTGTGAAAGACTACTCTCGGCAATACATCCAGGACAATTCTGAGGGACTTATGAGAAAGAATGCTATCCATCTCCAGAGAAAGAACTGTGGGAGTCAGAATGCAGATGAAAGTGTACAATTTTTCAGTTGTTTATTTGGGTTTATGTTTTGGGGTTTTGGTTTTACAAGATTACTCACTAACAAAAATGAACAATGTGGAAATGTTTTGCATAATAATACATGTTTAACACAGATTGAGTTGCCTGCCAGCAACAGGAGGGGAAGGAAATAGAGGGAGAGAGATAAGTTTGATTATTATAGCTTAGGAAAATTTGTGTAGAAATTTTGTTACTACATATAATTGGTAAAAAAAAATTTTTTAATAAAAAAATATAAATAGGTACGGTTTTATTTGGGGGTTCTGGTTTTTTATGAGTGTGCTCTTACAACAAAGTCCAATATGGAAGGGTCTTGCATGGTAACACATGTATGGCCCAGATCAAATTGCTTACCTGATCTGAGTAGAAGGAGGGGAGGGTTTGAGTGAGGAAGTGAAACAGTTTGGATCTTACAATTTTGGGAAATGTATGTTGAAAATTATTATTATATGTAGTTGGGGGAAAATATCTTTGAATTTTAAAAAATGATAAGTAAAAGACAAATGGGAAATAATTGAAAAAGAGAAGGGCCCAACAGAAAGTAGACAGACTAATCCAGGTGAGATTGAGTCACTCACTATAATGCTAATTACAAAGAAGTCCAACTTGATTTATCTCTTCAGGGAGCTTACTGAAGAGATCTTAGAACCACACAGATCTTCAAAGCTCCTCCAGCATCAAAGAGGAGCTGTTGGTTTGAGGATCCAGTTGTAAGAATTAAAATTAATATACAATAACTCCAAATATTATATAGATTGCTAATTATGCACAGTGATCAATAAGTTCACAAAACACTGGCCAGATACCTGATGAATAAGACTCTGGGAATCTACAAAAGAAAACAATCTAAAAAATACCATGGAGCCAACAGCTAAGGACTGGGAGGCCAGTGAGTACAACCTATACACTATTTTCCCACCAAGCCCTAGAAAACTGACAGCCTATCCTTGGCCTGGACAGTATCTTAAAGCTGGCCACTTCTATCAAGCCCCAAATACACAGAATGCCAGACACTGATCCATCCTAGCCATGAAATGGATGACCAAAAAATCCCAACAATGTTGATTCCAGAAAAGCTACTAGAGGCCTTCCACCAACAAGACAAGGTCAAGGGGAAGCATGACCTGCACAAAATGGCAGCAGATAACTGAGTCATTGCCCACTACTGCTGGTGGGAAAGGCTAGGAAGGATAGGGCTAGGTGGAGAGAGTCTGGTAGCATTACTCAGCCTCTTGCCCCTCTGCTACAGGGAAGGTTAGCCTGAGGATAAGAAGGATCATCAATTTTTGCCTTTCAGGAAAGGGGGATTCCAGTGGAGGAGATTTCAGGTTAAAGAGTAATTGGAGTTTAGAGTACAGCCTATTCAAAAGCCCTCTCTTGTAGTCTTCCCACCAGAAATTATAAGCAGGTAAAATGTAGAGGGAGGCATATGAGTGACACATTACTCAAAACTGTACCAGTCTGTGTGGGCCACCACACACACACACACACAGAGTCACATTTCTTTTCTGCAGAAGAATGAATACATGCTTGGGCTCTGCAGCTGAGCTCAGAGAAGCTACGTTTCCTTTTATCTCCATTTAGCTAAACCTTTGGCTGTTACAAAAAAAGAAGCAGCAGCTGCATCTACTTTAGAAAATGTTTATTAAAAAAGTCCTACATTGGTTCACAATAGATTACATATACATATACATAGATATTTACAACCCACACTGACCCAATGTTTTGGTCAGCATCTCTAAATAAAATATTCTTGTTTCCCCAACTCGTTTTTGTACAGATTCTAGCATGCACACACACACACACACACACACACACACACAAAGGCAGTAGAATTAAGATGGATTGGGAAAGATTTCCTGTAGAAGGTAGAATTTTAGCTAGGACTTGAAAGAGGCAAGAGAAGCCAGGAGGCAGAGATGATGAAGACAACCATTGCATGCATGGGAGACAATCAGAGAAAATGCCCAAAGAGAGGGAGTGCGGGAGATTTTTTCCCTTTTTGTAATTTATCCTACTATTTTACCATTGGCACTTTCACAGACTAAAATTACATCAGTCAATTTCATTTTCTAGTTTGGGGTTCAGGGTTTTCAGAGGTAAAAAAGGGGCTCCTTCATGGTAGAGTGGATAGAGAACTAAACCTGGAGTCATGGAGACCTGAGTTAGAATCTGGCTTAGATACTTACTAGATGGGTGACCTCCAGCAAGCCACTTCACCTCTCTCCCTTAGTTTTCTTCTTTGGAAAACAGAGATGATTGAGCCTATCTCCCAAAGTTGTTATGAAGGTCAAATGAGATAAAATTTGCCAAGCGCTTACCATTGTGCCTGCCACACAATGTTAAATAAATACTTGTTCCCTTCTCCTCCTTTCCAAATAAATTTTATAGGTACTTTTTGTTTTAATCAAACTGTTATTTCCAGATATCTCTTTGCTCGCTCCCCTATCTAATGAGGTGTTTCTTATGAAAAACGGAAAGAAGGAAAAAAGCAATTTATCAAAATTAACCCACCACATATCAATTTAAAGTCCATGTCATGTTCAACTCTTAAATTCTGAAAAAAAGAGGTTCATTTTGTATTTTTATTTGCTTTTTTCTGTTTGTTTTATTGCTTCAATTTCTCATTCCTTCTTTGGGGTCGAATCACATCATTCAATATTTTTCCTTTTTTTTTAACCTTTACCTTCCATCCTAGAATCAATACTAAGTACTCCTTCTAAGGCAGAAGAACAGTAAGGGCTAGACAACTGGGTTTAAATGCCTTGCCCAAGGTCACATGGCTAGGAAGTACCTGAATCCAGATTTGAACCCAAGACCCGACATCTCTGGGCCTGGCTCTC
Organism: Monodelphis domestica; assembly: GCF_027887165.1. Lineage (NCBI taxonomy): Eukaryota > Metazoa > Chordata > Mammalia > Didelphimorphia > Didelphidae > Monodelphis > Monodelphis domestica. The sequence continues at coordinate 274,728,734 of NC_077232.1, forward strand.
TATCCAATGAGCCACATACCTAACCCCTAAATGATGCTTAGCTAAACCAGCTACAGCATTCAGTTCTACACAAAATAAAAATGTGAAAATCTTTTAAAATATCCAGGTGTAAATTGATTAGCTATAAGCTGAAGTTTTAAACTGAGGCCACTGAAAATTCTTGGATTCTAATTTGGCTTCAAATACTTCCAGCTGTATTACCCTGGACAAGTCACTTAACCCCTATTGCCTAGCCTTTGCCACTCTTCAGCCTTGGAGCCAATACACAGTATTGATTCCAAGACAGAAGGTAAGGGTTTACAAAATTAATTAATTAAAGTTATGGGCTTCTAAAAATTATCACATTACTCAGTTCTTGGTAGTTAAAACTATTGGCAAAGAAAAATGGTAGGCATATCATGGGAAGATATATTAGGGGAAGAAAGGGGCAGGGAAAAAGCATTTATGTAGCACCTACAATATGCCAGGCACTGTACTTTAAGTGCTTTTTACAAATATCTCTATACACCATAGATGAAAACGCACAAAGACAATCATCATCCTCGGTTACCGAGAGACTACTACTACTACTACAAATATCTCATTTGGTCCTCACAACTCTAGGAGGGCCAATTATGATCTCTATTTTACAGCTGAGGAAACTGAGGCAAACAGACATAAGTGACTCATAAATAGTAGGTGTCTGAGGCAGGTTTGACCTCAGGTTTTCCTGACTCCACACCCAACGTTCTGGCTATCACCCAACCATTAAGTCACTCACACATTGCCATAACTACTCCTCTTAGATGTTAGGCCTGTTAGTCTCCCCAAAAAAATGGCACAGTGGATAGAAACCGAGGTTCCACTAGGGTAGAGATAATCCTGAACTCTAGTGAATAAACTGCTTTTGAACAAACAATTATATTTAATCCAAAACAAATTAAGAAGAATGCTGAAACACAAAGGGCACTGCAGATATCATTTTTAGGATGGGATTTGTTTTTTTGGCTTTTAATTATCTCTTATGCTCTCCCTTTTCTGAGTTGCTTATTTTTGCATTTTCCCCAGAAATAAAAATAGATGTCCTTTTGTTTCTTTACAATTATAATGAAAAATGCTTGAAAACAGTTCGGAGAATAATTACATCTAAAAAATCATAGCATTCTGCAAAGAAAAATTAGTCCCTAGGCCTAAAGGAAATTTACTTCATTCTAGCTTTCATTTCTATTTCCGTTCTCAGCTGTTTCTCTTGGAAACCTGAGTTTGATGAACTCTGAACATATCATCCCTAATAATAGACAGCTCTGCCATAAACTCATGCTTGATCATAATGACAACTTAAAGAAAAACTATAATGAATTTGGACCATGTGCATTACCATTCATTCATGAAAAAGGAAAAAAAAAAGAACAATCCAGGCAACATATAGCCATCTGATGATGGGTCACCAGTGTCACCTTTGTATACTATGTAGGTTAATACATTGCTTTTTGCAAACAGATGTCTGAAGTTTTGTGGACTCATAAAATAGGGATCAAGTTTAGGAAGGAAGAGGAAAAGACTCTTAAACATGGAAATCAATACAAATTTTACAAGCTACTGAAAATTTTTACAGGATTCAAGATTATTTGATGTTATTTGCACAGACAGCTTAAATCTAGCATTCTATCCTATCCTGTTGGGCAAGAAATATCTCCAAATAATATGATACTCATAAGTCCTTATTGGGCTACCTTATATAAATGCTACAGTTTCCAGTATCACTAAAGGATCAAGAAAACAGACTTAAGAAACAAGGAAAATAGAATAAAGACCGAAAATACTATGAGATCAAGAATTTTTTTTCCTTTAAATGAACAGAAGAAAACAGAAGTAAATACAAAATGAAACACAGGGAATCCCAGAAGTTTTACAAATAACATGTAGAATTTATTTTATACTTTTGGAAAAAAGGAAACCATAAGAAAGGAATATCCACTGTTTGATAGACTCCACTTTTGTGCTTGACTGTGTAAGAGGAGAGACTACAATAAGTCAGAACCTAGCATATATTAAGTACTTCATAAACACTTGCTGACTGAGGAACAAGAACCTAAATTAAGTCATGTCCAAAAGCTCATTCAGCCAGTGAGACTTGATCAAAGGCCAAATGAGAAAGTCAGCTCAGTCATTTATCTGAACTAGTACCTTGGCCAAATAAATCTCAATGTGTATCAGTTGATTTGCCAGCATCAAGGGGAAGAATAAGGATAAATTAATGAGGAATTTGATTTAACTGACAATGAATACTTGTTATTGAATTTTGTTATTTTTTCAAAAAATAAATCCTTATTAATTGTGTAAAGGGAGCTGGGTGAGGGTATAGCCTTATTTTTGCCCATGTAGGTTATCTATGTCCACATGAATCTGTCTAGAAACAGGTCACATAGAGGCAAGAGTAAATATCTCTAGAATTTCCCCTTCTCCCATCCTTCTCTAAGGGAGACTTTGATTCCTATTAGGAACCAGGAACAGAGTCTGGCCGCTCTGATCTCTTCAGAGAAAGAGAATAGATCTGTAATTATTATTACTCTTAGTCTAGGGGAAGTGGTTTTCAAGTTCAAGCTACATATAGGTCCTAATCACTGTTCCTTATTAAGGAAAGAATAGCCCAAGTTCTTTATCCAAGACTTGACCCCTTTGCCCACCAGATACCACTTCTACAATGAACACATAAGGCAAATAGCAAATAATCCCATTTATCCAAGTGAATAGCAAATCAGAAATCAGAGAAACTATACATAGAGAGGACATATGCCAGGCATGAGAATGAAGAAGATCACCCACTGGGAGCAGGATAGCTCAGTTCAACCAAGACAGTTCCAGATCTCATTCCTGGGAAAATTCTCCAAACTCTCTAATGTAGTAAACTGGGAATAGGAATAGGATGGAGATTGCCAGCTTCTCTACATGTTGCCTTCTTCTCAGTCTCTTTGCCTTCAGGTACCAGAAGGAAGAATGAAAAGTCTCATGTTCTCTCTCATAGCTAGAAGCCAGAGAGCCTAAAAAACTTCTCCTCTCTCTAGCTCCCACCAACTCTGCCCATCCCTTATGTAGGCACAGAGATGTGGGAATTTATGTCAACTAAGGAGAAGACTGGTCCTTTGAACCAAGGGTTAAAATAAAAAAGAAAGAAAACTTAACTTAAAAAAGAAAACAATATCACTGAATACAGAGTTCACAAAGAACTAAGTGGAATGCAGCCATTGATAAGCACTTCAAAAGAGCATAATTCAAATTAAGAAATTGATTACAGGCAAAGTTAAGAGGCAAAAGGGAATTTCAACCTTTCCAAATGATGGCTTTGACATGTGTTTCCATAATTTACAGTATTAACAATGCTTAAAATCATACCCCCTTAAAAAGAGCATAGAAATTCTTCCCAAAGGGTATGCTCTCAGTATATATTTACCTGCAGCTTGGTTTGATCATTTCACAGGAACTAAAAAGACTGCATCAAGAAATCTCTTCAAAACTACATGACTGGCCTTGGTCTCTTGTGAAAGGCAATAAGCTATTTAAAAGGAGGGAAAATGTTTAAGCAGTGGGTGTCCCCAGGATAAATAATGTTAAAAGAGCTGCAATGCAATACCCGATTGCCAGATGCAAACATCCTTTCAGAATTCACATCATAAATCATTTCTCATGACAAACTCAGTTTCAAGTTTCTAGTTAATCATTTGGTTATTGCAAACAGCATAACTAAGAACTATCCCAGGCTTTGGGTAAACAGTTTGTAATTCCATTGTGAGGTTTCTTTGTCCTTAGAGCCTCAAAATTCTTCTTTTATTGGCCTTATGTTAATATAAATGGTTAATCTAGTCTCAAAACAACCAGTATCCTATATTTAACAAAAAGAAAAAGGAAAATGACAAAATATTGCTATAGAGAGACCTTAGACATCATACTTAGGCTATGGATGAGTTAACTCAAGCACAAAAAAGTAAAATGAATTGCCCAAGATCCATTGTGAGGTTTCTTTGTCCTTAGAGCCTCAAAATTCTTCTTTTATTGGCCTTATGTTAATATAAATGGTTAATGTAATCTCAAAACAACCAGTATCCTATATTTAACAAAAAGAAAAAGGAAAATGACAAAATATTGCTATAGAGAGACCTTAGACATCATACTTAGGCTATGGATGAGTTAACTCAAGCACAAAAAAGTAAAATGAATTGCCCAAGATCACATAGCTAGTTAATGGAAGTCAAAAACCATAACCCAAGTTACCCAGTTCCTAGCCCAATGGCCTGCAAGCACTGAGGAGTTATTGGGGACCCTCTTTTGAAATGGGATGGGTCAGTTGTAGTAAAAAGTTAGATTAGATTAGATCCCTTCCCACGAAGCTGAGTCCCTTCCTGGAGACATGAGATTTGTCCCCTTGCTAAACAACACCAGCAGCCAACAGTTCAGGTTGGACTCCATGATAAGGAGAATTATATCAAAAACTTTTGGTGACTGGGCCAGAAAAAGCCACCAATTTAAGAGGCTAGATAAGGCAATAAGCTCTCTCTTCATTTAGGCAGCTATTGAGGCATACTCGTCTACTAGTTATTCTTAACAACCTTGTCCCTATGCCTTTGAATGACTGTCTTCCATGCCAATCTCTCCTTTCCTCGGCTTCTTAAAATTCTTAGTTTCCTGAAAGACACAATTCAGTCATGATCTTGTACAAGAGGCTATGTTTGGGGCCGCTGGGTTGCTCAGTGGATTGAGAGCCAGGACTAGAGACAGGATGTCCTACACTCAGCTGGCCTCAGACACTTCCTAGCTGTATCACTGTGGGCAAAAGACTTAACCTCATTTGCCTAAACCTTACTATTCTTGCCTTGGAACTAATACACAGTAGTAAGTCTAAAACACAAGGTAAGAGTTTTAAAAAATCTCTAATTTCTTTGGGATATAGACCCAGTAGTGGTATTGCTGGGTCAAAGGTATGCATAGTTTCATGACTGTGGGTAACACCCCCAATTGCTTAGCCCTTACCACTCTTCTGCCTTAGAACCAATACTTAGTAGCAACACTAAGACAAAAAAAGAGAGGCTAGTTTGTTCCACCCCAGCAGAGGCAAAGTATGTTCACCTTGGATCAAGTTTGTATGTGTCATATATATAGATTGTCTCCTCCACTATAATATAAACTCCTCAAGGACACAGATTATTTTGCATTTTTCTTTGAATCACCTTTACCACCAATTCTCATGGTACCTTGCTCAAAGAAAATGGAAAGTCAGTCAACAAACATTTATTAAGCACTTACTACATGCCAAGAACTGTGTGCCAAAATCAGGACACTAGAGCATTGTTGGTGGTGAATTAATCCAGTCATTCTGGAAGGCAATTTGGCATTATGCCCAAAGGGCTTTAAAAGAATGCATAGCCTGTGATCCAGCAATACCACTGCTGGGTTTGTGCGCCAAAGAAATAATAAAAAAAGAGTTGTACAAAAATATTCATAGCTGCACTCTTTGTGGTGGCAAAAAATTGGAAAATGGAGGGGAGATCCATTGATTAGGGAATGGCTGGATAAATTGTGGTATGTGATGGTGATGGAATATTATTGTGCTGAAAGGAATGATGATCTGGAAGCTTTCTATATGAACTGGGAGATCCTTAATGAACTGATGCATAGTGAAATGAGCAGAACCAGGAGAATATTGTACACAGAAAGTAAAACATTGTGGAAAAATCCAATGTAATGGACTTTGTAACTAGTAGCCATGCAACAAGCCAGGACACTCCTGAAGGACTTATGTAAAAGAATTCTATACACACTGAAAGAAGGAACTATGGGAGTAGAAATGCAAAAGCAAAGCATATGACATAACTTATCACATATGTATATATGGGGATGTGTTTTGGGGTTTAGGCTTTTAAAAAAACTCTCTATAGCAAAAATTAATAATATGGAAATAATATGGAAAAAACAAATTAAAACATCTCTGAAATGGCACCTCAACACACCTCACACCTATCAGATTGACTAACAAGATCAAAAAGGAAAATGATAAATATTGGCAGGAATATGGGAAAATTGGGACACTAATATACTGCTAGTAGACCTGTGAACTGATGCAACCATTCTGGAGAGCAATGTAGAGCCATGCTCAAAGGACCACAAAATTATGCATAACTTTTGACCCCTCAATACTACTACTGGATCTATACTCCAAAGAGATCAGAGAGAAGAAAGGACCTACCTCTACAAAAATATTTTTAGCAGCTCTTTTTATAGCAATGAACTATTGGAAAGTGAGGAAATGTCCATCAATAGGGGAATAGATGAATAAGTAGTGATATATGGCTACCATGGAATACTTTTGTGTCAAAAGAATTGATGAACATCCAGAGTCCAGAAAAAGCTAGAAAGACTTATATGAACTCATGTAAAATGAAGTGAGCAGAACCAGGAGAATACTGTATACAGTAACAGAAATATACAATGATCAACTGTGAAGGTCTAAATCATTATCAGTCAGGCAAGTTCTCAAGATATCCACAAGGGATCCATGATGGAAAATCCTATCCAGAGACAAAGAAGGAACTGTTGGAATCTGACTGCAGATCAAAACATGCTATTTTTTACTTTAAAACTCATGAATGAAATAAAGTAAAAAACCCATTCATGAGTTGTTTTGTTTTTTTTACTTTCAGTGTGATATATGTCTTCTGTCATGGGATGAGCAATATGGAAATATGTATTGCATAAAAACACCGGTATAACCTATTTACTGGCTATGGGATGGGGGGAAGGGAGGAAGAAAATCAGAACTCTAAAGCGTCAAAAAACAATTGTCAAAATTTGTTTCTATGTGTAACTGGAAAAATAAATTAGTTATTAAGTATATATTAATATATAATAATAATTAAATACATAATATATGAATATATGATAATGAATAATAAGTTAATTAAAAGGAACATAAAAAAAGAAAGAAAGGCCTCTTGAAAGATGTGTACTGAGTCTACAAGAATGCAAAGGATTTCTGAGAGGTAGAAATGAGAAACAAGTATTTCCATGGAGGAAACAATCTCTGCAAAGGCAGAGAAAAAGACAGAATCTCATATATAATAAGTAGACCACTATAGCTTGAGAGGAAGAGAAATGTATAAACACTCTGAAAAGACAGTCTGGAACAAGATTATAAAGGATTTTAAAAGCCAAAAAGAGGCATGAAAGAAGTATATAACCTGAGAACAGAAAAAATGAGGGGAAACAAAAGCAGGTCCAAAGGATAAAACACATTAACAAAAGTGGTCTTCAAAAGAACTTGGGAAGAATAAGGATATGCTTAAATAAATAAAATCAATCAGCAATTGTTAATGGACTAATTGCTCCTAAAATCCTAGTTAGTCCCAATAGCAAACAGTTAAGATAAAGGCTAAGAGTTCTAATATTCCAGGTTTATTTTATTAAATTTAATTAAATATTAATATTTAATATTATCTCCATTAAGTATCTAATCAGCTAAATCTTTTAATTCCTGTGGGAGAGCACCAATTACTATAACTCAATAACCACTGTAACTATATTGGTGAGTTCCTACAAAGGAAGCTTAAAAATCTACCTAATAGTACAGATCTAGTTATTCATAAATTGTCCAATATTGGGTTTTCTGGGGGGGGGAAAATGTTCCATACCTAGTTTTTCATTGGCTTAGGGAATTCCTAGAAAGGGCACCATAACAATGAAAATCAACAACCACAATGCAACTCAGTCTTAGAAAGTTGCCTAGAAAGGTCAGAATTTTTAAAAATTAGAAAAAAAGAAAAGAGTTATCTGGAACAATGAGAGGTGATGTAAGTTGTCTAGAATCCCACACCCAGTACATACATATATATACATATATATATGTATATATGTGTATATGTATATGTGTGCGTGTGCCCTTGCCCTCTCATTCTACCACCTCCTACAAACAGTGAGTAACAAAATTGGAAATTATATAAAACCTGGGAGAATAAAGGTATAGATTTCATCACATTCCCAAAATCCATGCTGAGAATAAAAAGAATCTAATAAAGAAGAGAGTACTAAGTGTTCCACATCTGTCAACAATATTACCATTCTAGCCACTCAGCCTCATAAAGCTAATACTAATAGCAAGGCTATTACCAATCCCACAAATAATGGGATCTGATATTATTCCATTGCTGGGGGAAGAGGGGTTTCATATTAATCATTATAGTGACAAAATTAGTAGCATGTGAAATTGAGGGTGTATTGACAAGGCTTAATTAGAAAATAACTACATCAGCCACAGCTCCAGTCTGAGCTAGATTTCCATCCAGAAGCAAATTCCAATACTGCATTTAAAGTAAAAGAGACTCAAGTAAAATAAATTATGGGAAGAGAAAATGAAAAAAAAAGCACAACTTACTAGTTACTCAATAAAAGATTGAATCCCCTCCCCAATCATCAAACATACAAATTAAGTCCAAAATCTCCTGGTAAAACTATAAAGATTATTACAAATGCATGTAGTTATTAGTCAGATCCATCATTTCTATTATTTTATCTCCAAATAAAGATTCTGATTGTCCTAACTCAGATAAGATTAGGATGGTGCCAACTGTTCATTTTCACACACCAAATAATAAATAAAGGTGTCAAAAATCCAATTTAGAAGTATCTAGCTTAATGAAACGCATCTTAATTGTGTACCTATGTAATGATGACTCTTAAAAAAGGCTTTAGACAAGATCTGGATGAGTTAACACCTGCTTGACCCTTTGAAAAGTTTTGTTTAGTTTAGTCTCCTCTAGACCTGTGGTTCAGGATTGTGAAGGCAAATAAATGGTTTGGGAGATAAAGGGAAGGAAGATTTCTTATCTTTAAAACAAGGAAATAAATTTCGCATACAAAAACCCATTTCCCAAAAGCAATTGAACTACCTAAAAATGAGTGAGGAGGAGATGAATTATTCTGCCCCCCCCATCCTTTCCAAAGAACCAGAGAGTACAATGAACATTAATAATTATGATATTGCCAAAGAAGAAGTTACTCTAGGAGGCAGAGGTAAGAGGGAGTTTATTCTAGGTATGGGTAATGGACATACAAAGACATTGAGATAATGGTCAGAAGGTCACATGTGAAGAATAGAAAGAAGGATAAACTGAATAGATTGCAGGGAATGTGAAGGGGGTAATGTTCAGTGAAGCTGGTAATAGAAAATGGAGCCAGGTAATATGCTGAATAGAACACTTTACATTTGATCCTATGATCCTATGATTAATAGGAAATCCTCTATAGAGTAAATTCAGTATTAAAATGAATTGAGATACTTACCATTCAACAGTTAAAGAAAAGATATGTATTCATCATAACTGGAAAGATATTCAGCAAACATGACAGAAAAGGAAAATGGCAAAAATTAGAGGAGATATACAAAAATAGGGATATTAAATAACTGATAGTGATAGAGATACTTGAAGAAATAAAATAAATAGGATAATCTTTATCATACAAAGATACACATGGGAAGGGGAGGGCAAGAATACTCTTCTAAGAAGGAGAGGAAGAGAGTGCTAATAAGTAATACTTAAACCTTACTCTCAGTGAAATCAGTTCTGAGAGGGAAGAGCATCTAGATCCAGTGGGATCTAGATCTACCTTATCCTAAAGATAGTGAGAAGGGAAAACTAAGGGGGGGGGGAGAGGGAGTATAAAAAAAAGGGAAAAGAGAGGGGGAGTGAACATAACAGACCTTAAAAAAACAAGGGAATAAAAAGTGAGGGGCCAGAAACGGAAGCATATTAAGTGAGGAGATTAGGGGGATTGATTAAAAGTAAACTACTGGTTTAAAAGGATATAGCAAAAGAAGAAAGGACAGAACTAGGAGAGGATATCAAAATGCTGGGGAATACACAAGTGACAATCATAACTTTGAACATGAATGGGATGAACTCACCCAAAAAAAGAAAAACATACATAGGAGAGTGGATTTGAATCCAAAATCCTACCATATGTTGTCTACAAGAAACACACCTGAGGTGGATAGATATTCACATGGTTAGAATCAAAGGTTGTACCAAAACCTATTGGGCCTCAACTGATAGAAAGAAGGCAGGAGTTGCAATCATGATATCTAACAGAGCCAAAGTAAAAATAGATCTGATTAAAAGGGATAGGGAAGGTAAATACATGATATGATGGTCTCCTTAAAGAATCCTAGAGAATCAACTAGAGAATCAAGCAGGATACAAAATAAACCCATATAAGTCACCAGCATTTCTATATATTTACAATACACCTCAGCAGCAAGAATTAGAAAGAGAAATTCCATTTAAAATGATCCTAGACAATATAAAATACTTAGGAATCTGTCTCCCGAGACAAACACAGGAACGATATGAACACAACTACAAAACACTTATCACACAATTAAATCTAGATCTAAACAATTGGAAAAACATTTAACTGCTCATGGGTAGGACAAGCTAACATAATAAAAATGACAATCCTACCCAAACTAAGCACTACCAAAATAAGCACATGAAAAAGTGTTCAAAATCTCTTATAATCAGAGAGATGCCAATCAAAACATCTCTGAGGTATCACACCTAGCAGATTGGTTAACATGACAGCAACAGCAAGTAATGAATGCTGGAGGGGATGTGGTAGAGTGGTGAATTGATCCAACCATTCTGGATGGCAATTTGGAACTATGCCCAAAGGGCTCTAAAAGACTGTCTGCCATAGCAATTCTGGGTTTGTACCCCCAAAGAGATAATAAGGAAAAAGACATGTACAAGAATAGTTGAGCTCTTTGTGGTGGCCAAAAATTGGAAAATGAGGGGATGCCCTTCAATTGGGGAATGGCTGAACAAATTGTGGAATATGTTGGTGATGGAATACTATTGTGCTCAAAGGAATAATGAACTGGAGGAATTCCAAGGGGACTGGAACAACCTCCAGGCAGTGATGCAGAGTGAGAGGAGCAGAACCAGGAGAACATTGTACCCAGAGACAGATATACTGTGGTACAATTGAATGTAATGGACTGCTCCATTAGTGGTAATGCAATGATCATGAACAACCTGGAAGGATCTACAAGAAAGAACACTATCCACATTCAGAGGAAAAACTGTGGGAGTAAAAACACCTAAGATAAACAACTGCTTGATTTGATGGGTCAAGGGGGATATGATTGGAGATGTAGACCCTAAAGGAAAATCCTAGTGCAAACATCAACAGCATGGAAAAAGGTTCTGATCAAGGACACATGTAATACCCAGTAGAATTGCAAGTCAGCAAAGGGAAGGGTAGGGGTAGGGGAGGAAGGAATAGAATATGATTTTTGTAACTGAGGAATAATGATTGAACTTGACCAAATAAAATTTTTAAAATTAAAATTAAAAAATTAAAATAAAATAAAATATGAAAGGGGGGGGGGGCAAGAATGTTATCTGCCATCCAAACTCAGAGAATTAGAGTTAATTTGTGGAGCTGTTTTCTAAAGTACATTCTCAAGGTGATGATGATCTTGACCAACATTCACACAATAAATCTGATTAGTCTCTGGGTATGTAGAGTTCATTCATTTAATATTTAGAGGCAATTTGATAACTAAAGAAATCAGTCATTAACGTGTTCTGGTTATAACCTGTCTAACAGATTCTGGGCACTCAGCTCCCTGGCTGCATTTTTTTCAGGTATTGAATGAGAAATTGTGATGAGATTTTTCTGGTGCCTTGGTTTCTTTTCTTTAATAGAGACACTCAAGTCTGGCAAATGTTTACACAATGCTTTTCCCAAATGTCAATAAAGAGGCACATTCAACAGTTTAGCTCAAATGAGGAAACTTCTGTAAGATGCTTTGAAAGCCTTAAATACTATCATCTTCATCATCATCACTATCATCATGATCATTATTTAGAAAAATCTCAAATTTATTCCATTTATACTGTCTTAAACCCCAGAAGTTGGATGGTTCAGAAAGTTTTGGAAATACCAAGTGTAAAATTAGCAACATAATGTGAACACATTAATAAAAAAAAAGTTTGCATTTACTATATTTGAGGATGATGACTATTTTGGAAAATATAAGTAGCCGTGGATTTAAGTTGCTTAAAGGTACATTTTTTTTTTCCTTTTAAGAAATTTTACATAGAGGCAGCCAGTTGGCTCTGTGGGTTGAGAGATCCTGGCTTAAATGCTGTCTCAAATACTTCCTAGCTATGTGACTCTGAGCAAGTTAGTTAACCCTAATTGCCTAGCCCTTACTGCGGAAAAAAGAAGATGGAGCCATTTGGCAAACAGGTCAGGCCTAGTTCTCCTAGCAAGAGTGATGCAGTTGGAGGTTTAGGCAGAGGGAAAAGGGCAAGAAAGCAAGAAGGGACCAAAAGTCAAGCTTTCCCTGTTTTGAAATCTGTCTCCATCTAATTTTTCTAAGAATAGGAGGGGGAGAGGGGACTCTCTTCCTTTTCATTTTTCCAGTACTGGGAACTACTGTGCACTAGATAAACGAATGGCACTCAGGATATCAAGTTAAAAATTAAAAACCCACCTAACAAAACTCATCTGCATCTCTTCTCTTGCCACAAAATATCTACAGGGCTCTACAGAAGTTAGAGGCCTTAGAGACTGATGGTGTTGTTACTGTTATAAATTCTTGGATGCCGCCAGGACTCCACATACTCCAGCGATAAACTATCACTGGGGAAGACTGTCTGGATAATACACTCCTTTTCTTTAAATGACACTTTTCCAGCATCTAACACTTAACCAGGGAGGTTTTACTGGTTTGTTAAAGGGTATATGATTTCTCTTTGGAAAGACTTCAACACTTTTCCAATTCAAAATAAAAGGTTTTGGTTTTTTCTGCTCAATTAGACAGACTTTATACAAGTTGCTTTATTTATAGATATGCTCACAGAATTGTAATTAGGGAAAATGTTTCTTCTACATGTTTGTTCCTGCCAAGTACATGTTATAAGATGAGGTTTGTGCCCAAGACTTTCAAAAAGCAAGCTGCTTAAGCTAATACAGGTTTGCCTGGAAATCAAAGAAATTCATTTAATCAAATTGTTTTGGGTTTAACTTGCAAGTGACAAATAAATGGTCAGCCTGATAAAACCATTACAATTAGGAAAAACTCTGGCAAAACATGCAGCTCCCAAAACTGACAATGGTGGACATCAGATGTCAGTTCAGTATTATGAGCACAAGGACAAAAGAAATCTAAGAATATATGAGTTCATATTTCCAATGTGAATAATTATCTAATAAATGTTAAGAGCTGCAGATAAGAAAAAAGGCAAAAATATGGATCTCACACACAAGAGTTCATAGTCTAATGGAAGAAATGTCAATATGTAAATAGCTATGATAAAACATGTATATAAACTTCTGATCAGCTTCCTTTTAGATGTAGTCTGCTCCCCTTAGAAAGTCAACTCCTGGAAGCTAGGGGCTGTCATTCTTTCTATTTGTAGTTATCCTGTCAAGACTCACCCCAATGGGCAGCAAAGGAAAGTGATAAATGTTGGAGGGGATGTGGCAAAATTAGGATACTAACGCATTGTTGGTGGAGTTGTGAATTGATCCAACCATTTTCAAGGGCAATTTGGAACTATGCCCAAAGGGCTTTAAAAGAATGAATGCCCTTTGACCCAGCCATATCTGGTTTGTACCCCAAAGATGAGGAAAAATGCTTGAACAAAAATATTCATAATCATATTCTTTGTGTTGGCAAAATAATTGGAAAATGAGGGGTTGTCCATCAATTGGGGAATGGCTGAACAAACTGTGGTATGTGATGGCAATGGAATGTTATTGTGCTGTAAGGAATGATGAAAGGAGGATTTCTATGTGAACTGGAAAGACCTCTAGGAATTGATGCAAAATGAAAGGAGCAGAACCAGGAGAATATTGTACACAGAGACTGATACACTATGGCACAATTTAATATAATAGACTTCTCTACTAGCAGCAATGCAATGATTCAGGACAATCCAAAGAACCTGTGAGAGAAAGAACTGTGGAAGTAGAAATGCAAAAGAAACACACATATGATCGATCAATGTGGTTCGATGGGGATATAATTAGGGCTTTTGTGTTAAAAGTTCACTATTGCAAATATGAGTAACATGAAAATAGGTTTTGAAAAATGATGCATGTATAACCCAGTGGAATTGCTCATCAGCTCTGGGAGAGGGGAGGGAAAAAGGGAAGTTAAGAACATGAATCATGTAGCCATGGGAAAATATTCCAAATAAAGATAAAAAAAAAAGAGAGACAGCACAATGCAAGCATATGATAAACATTTGTTGATTGATGGACAGGTTTCCACATTGAACCTGATCTAAGAAAGTTGTCAGTCAAGCCTCCTCTAACAGGTGGAAGGTGCCAGGTTGGGAGGTCTTTCAATGCCAAATAGAAAATTTTATATCTGACCCTGGAGGTAGGTAATAGGGAACCACCTCAGTTTTCTGAGTAAGAGATGCAGCAGAGAGAAGTTTTGAAAACTGAAAGGAAGAAGAATCCTAGTGTAATAAAGATGTAAGCTGAGAGAAACTATTACTTGTCGAACTAGAGAAGATAAACTGAGGGGAAACTGTTACTTCACAATGACTGTTGTTCTCTGGCTGGCTGTTGACTAGGGAGGCTGCTGCAGGAACCTAAACCCGCTTATATGTAATGGAGGTAGAACAGAGAAATGCTGGGGGGGATGCCACCACAAGGATGCTGATACACAGGGGACACTGTTTATAAGGGACTGACCTGGGGTTTACTCTGGTGTTTTGCCTATTGATCCCTACTGATTGCTGATGGATCAATCTATTTCCTAACCTTCCTCCCTCACTCCTTCCCTTGCCTCCCTCACCTCCCCAATCTTCCTTGAAGCCTTTGGCTCCTTCCCTCCCTACTGAGTTGAACTATAATGACACTCTAGTTGCTTTCTCAGTCAAGGGGTTTATTAGGATAACAGGATGGGAAACTGAGGTAAGAGGGATGAGGAATTTCCCTAATCTAAATGAGAGATGGAGGACAATGGCTTTTCAAGATCTTCTTTCTTCTTCACAAATTAGCCAGGTCTCTCAGCTTAACCTCAGAAAGAAACAAAGTTCAAAATCTCTCCTTTTCTCTTGGTCAGCTCAACTCTCTTATAGACCACCAACTCAAAAGCTTCTCCCCTGATCAGCTTCCACTGCTCAGAGTCAGAGAAAACAGAGACCAAGTCTCAAAAGCCAAGTTTCTCTTCTCAATGTCAACTTCAACTGCTCAGAGTCAGAGAAAAAAAAAAAGCAAATCCTCCTCACAAAAGTCTTCCAGTCAGCTTCAAACCTCCAGGGAGAGAGAGAGTGTCCTCCAGTCAGAGACAAAGTCCAAAAACCAAGTTTCCGCCCCCCCTCTAAGGTCCTTTCAGTCAGCTTCAAACCTCCAAGGAAAAAGGCGGCTTCCAGTCAGAGACACAGAGACCAAAAGCCAAGTCAGCCCCACTACCCCCCACCCCCCCCACCCCACCCCCGGTCCTTTCAGCCAGCTTCAAACCTCCAGGGAGAGAGTGTGTGTCCCCCAGACAGAGACAAAGTCCACAAGCCAAGTTTCTCCTTTCAGAGTGTAGCCAGCAAACCCCCAACTGCCCCTCCTGGGGACATTCCATTGAAATCTTCTCTTGCACCTTGGTCCACAAATCCTGCAAAACCTCTCTCTCTTCATGTCTCTATCACACTAGTGAGGAAAGATTCAAAGCAGGGAGCTCAACCAGAAGGTGACTACAATAGTCCAGGTGTGAGAGGATCAGGGGTGGAAGCAGGGCAGTGTGAGTGGAGAGAAGGGGATGTTGTACCTACAGGAAACAATACTATAAGGCTTTGATTACCAGTTCGTGCCCAGTCTCATTAACTTGGAAGTATTGACCTAACTCCAAAATGCAATACCATTTAGATAGACACAACCACCTAATAAAGTCAAAGCAGAGAACAGCTGCTCAAATATCCCCGCTAGAAACCCTTTTCTAACTTAGGGGGATTCAGTCCTGGGTCACAGGTATGGAGGAAGAACCCATTGTTAGGATCTGAGATTCAGAAACTTGGTCTTTTACTGTGTATGTTGGTGAGGAAAATAACTCATCTGCATCTTTTTTTTACTTGCCTGGTAAAAACTTTATCTTGTGGCAAGAGAGGCATTTTTTGCAGAATTCTTGTGCAGTAAGAAGACAAATGATAATCATAATCATAATAAGAGTATTTATATAGCGTCTACTATATGCCAGGTACTATCCTAAGGTCTGTTATCTCATTCGATCATCAAAAGACTGGGAGGTAGTTGCTATTATTTTTTTTTAACTCTTACCTTCTGCCTTGGAGTCAATACTGTATATTGGTTCCAAGGCAGAAGAGTGATACCTCCATACTGCTGTATTGCTAAAAATGAGAATAAAATTGATTCAGATACAGAAAAGTATTTATGTAAACTACTTGCCTAATTGCTGTGCAACAAAACAATTATGTATATAATTAAATACATGTCATATTAGCTTAGTGTTAAATTGATTACAATGGCAGAGTACATACATGCATACTCATTCTGTAACAATCCAACTGCACAAACATTTTAATAAATCTTAATACCTGGGATGGATGTGAAAGACCTGGTGCTTGGGGTGAGAATACAAAGACAAAATTAAAACATTCTTCCAGCCCTAGTAGAGCTTATTATAATTCAAGGGAATTGAGGAGAAGATACACCAATAACTAGAATACAATATCTCCTAATTTGTTGTATACATAATAGCCTTGTCATCAGCTAGAAACTAAACAAAAGAAACGTCACTCCCAAGCTAAACAGGATGAGTTTACAGTTTCTGGTGGAGCTCAAACAAGGTATTGAGGTCTTTTAAACTCTTTGAAGTCATCTTTTTTAGAAAATGCCCAGGTGAAATGATTCAGAGTAATCTTGTGAAAATACAACTATGAACTGGAATCAGAGAATATTCCCTCTCTTGATTTCTCCCAAAACTTTGCTGATTTGAGGTATGAAACTTGATTCAATTCACCACACATTTATATCACTTCCAAGGCCTAGTGTCAGACCACATGCATCCTAACCACTGACCAAAGCCCCATATTTCCTAATCACTTTTGGAAGGAGAGACCATATCAAACTTGTCTGCATCTTCCTCAGAACCTATAATATAGTAGGTATTTAATAAACATTTGGTCACTAAATAATATTTGTCTGTCATAATATTAAGAATCCTAGATTTGGAATGAAAGAACCTGGTTTTCATTTTTGGTGCCTATTTCTAGGATAAATCTACTTAAGCACAAAAGTCCTATTTGAATGAAAGCCTATTTTTAATAATAATAATTTAATAATTGATCCATTGGTAAACCATCCAAAAGTCATTATTCACACTGCATATTTTTCTTCATATCTAAAAATGGTTATGTTAAAAGAAATGCTTTGAAAATGTAACTTAACAACATGAATTTAATTCAAGAAGTTATTCAATGGAGGCAGCTAGGTGGTGGCCCAGACCTATATCTGGGTTCAAATCTAGCCTTAAATACTTCCTAGCTCTATGATCCTAGGCAAGTCACTTAACTGCAATTGCCTAGCCCTTAGCATTCTTCTGCCTTGGAACCTATACTTAATATTGATTCTAAGACAGAAAGTCTTAGTAAAAGTAAGGATTTTTTTTAAAGAAGAAGAAAAAAAGAAGTTATTCAATGTTCTAGACATTATGAATACAAAGATAAAAGTTTCTGCCCTGTGTTGGGGGGAAACAGATACATCAAAGTAGAAATAAAATGTATAAAAAGGTAATTTCCAAGGAAAGGGCACAGGTCTAATACAAAAAGCAATTTGTTCAAAGAGAAAAAAAAAGAGAAAAATAGAAGATTCCAGAGGGGATAATGAAAGGAAAGGGAAAAATAAGAAAAATAGGAAAATTCCTGGATGTCTATTCTATCTGCAGAAAATTTATTTCGGGCAAGTTAAATGTCGCACTTTTTCTTTTTCACATCCATATGATATTTTCAAATGTTACATTTATTTCCAAGTAACCATTGTGACCTCAGGAAGAGAGGAGTTGTTTTTTAGATTAATTTCCAACAAGGGTAGCCTAATAATAATGCCTATTAAAAGTAATTTTTAAAATTCTGCAGGAGTCACTTAAAGAACATTTTTAAAAGCTACTGTAGTAACAGAAACCTTCTAAATATGAAATTTCAGGAGGTGTCATTTGGGGCTTCAGAGGTTTGTTGGTTTTTTTTTAAATGTCATCTTCCTAGGTTTCTTCATCATTTTTTGTCTTCAGATTCCAAATCTTTCACTACTAACAAAGTTAATGGGCACCATGTGATGGCAGATAGCTCCTTAAAAGATCTTAAAAGTTTGAAAACCAGCTGCTTAGGTCCATCAAAATATCTACTATTTTTGTTCAAATAAAAATAATTTTGATCTTAGTAACTTAATCCTTTGCTCTACAGAAATCTTGCGATTTTTATGGCCATCAATATTAAATATAATCAGTTGCCATAGCAGAATGGTCCCTGTTTTTCTTTTTTTTTATTCTACTCAAGCATACCTTAGTAACAGCAGCTGTAAAAATGGAGATTGACTTCATTTTATACTGGGTTCTTTCTATCCTGACTCCTAGACATTAGTGGGTGATTCTCTACAATTACTGGTTCGTTTGTTTTTTCATGGTCCATGCATAGGCATTTAAGCATTTTGGGTTACAATCTGTGTGTATTTGAAATTATTTTATCAAATTACTAATGTTTTGCAATATATACAAAACAGCTTCCATTCTCTGGGCTGAACCCACAGCCCAACAAGAATGTGACCAAAGGCTTCTGCCAAAGAGATATTGGCCTGACGCAATATTATATGAAGTTAAACTAAGAGGAACCTGAAGGAAAGTCTCCTGTAATTCACCATCATCTTCTACAAACAATTCAGTCACATAGAAACACAGAAGAGAAAAGCCAGCAAAGTCTTTCTCACTCTCAAAACTACTATTAAAAAGGAACACAAAACTCACAATCCCATGCTACACCTCAGCATCCTGGGAATCCCAGGACATCATTGATGACCTTAATAAGACCCAAGAAAACTCTGGCCCTGTGTGACCAGAGAATTTAAGGATATATATTTTAAATCTTCAAAACTAAAGCACTTTTGAAAAAATCAAGAGAATCATGACCTCTCCCCTCACCTAAGTAGTCTCTAACAGGATTCTCCCTCTCTGGCCAGGAACCTGGTTATTGCATAATTACAGGGTAGGAGAATAAGAGATAATTGACTTAATCTCCTGGAACTGATAGTAGAAACCTAAAGAATTCCCATCATAAACTTCGGGTCCAAAGTTCTGGAAATTTGGAATTAACTTGACACTTCCTTTTTCAATGCCATAGATAGGAAAGGGGAGAAAAAAGGAGAACAAGCCATTATTAAGCATCTACTATACCAATAAAGCACTCTACAAATAATACCTCATGTGATCCTCACAACTTCCTTGGGAGGTAAGTGCTTTTGTTATCCCCAATGCAGTTGAAAAAACTGAGTCACACAGGCATTAAGAGATTTGCCCAGGGTCCTACAGATAGAAAAGGTCAAAGGACAGATTTTAATTTGGTCATCCTGACTCCAAATTCTATTGCCCAGCAAGATAGCTTATGATGGTGGTGAATCTGGACCAGGTTTAGGGACAGGCAGTGGTCTTGGGTTAGAGGTCTCTTCAGAGAAAGGGCAATAGAATGGGAGAAGAGCTCAAGCTGGATATATCTGATCCTCAGGGTAAAGAGAGGTGAGATAATCCTTGCAAAACATTGAGCCCAGTGAATGGCACATAACAGTCACTTGAAAAATTTTTATCCAAGTGGCAGCTAGGTGGCTCAATGGATAGAGACCAAGGCTGCAGTAGGGAGGTCCTGGGATCCAATCTGACCTCAGATACTTTCTAGCTGTATGATCTAGGCAAATCGCTTAGCTCCATTTGCCTTCCCCTTGCCACTCTTCTATAAACCATGCCTATACTTTGTATTAATTCCAAGACAGAAGTTAGGGTTTAAAAATAAATAAATGGTACAAACAAAACCAATGTAACCAAAATTAGAAGGAAAGCAACAAATTGGGAAACAATCTTCATTACAAAAACCTCTGACAAAGATCTAATTACTCAAATTTATAAAGAGCTAAATGAATTGTACAAAAAATCAAGCCATTCTCCAATTGATAAATGGGCAAGGGACATGAATAGGCAATTTTCAGTTAAAGAAATCAAAACTAGTAAGAAGCACATGAAAAATGTTCTAAATCTCTTATAATCAGAGAAATGCAAATCAAAACAACTCTGAGGTATCACCTCACACCTAGCAGATTGGCTAAAATGACAGCAAAGGAAAGTAATGAATGCTGGAGGGGATGTGGCAAAGTTGGGACCTTAATGCATTGCTGGTGGAGTGGTGAAATGATCCAACCATTCTGGAGGGTAATTTGAAACTATTCCCAAAGGGAGCTAAAAAACTGTCTGCCCTTTGATCCAGCCATAGCACTGCTGGGTTTGTACCCCAAAGAGATAATAAGGAAAAAGACTTGTACAAGAATATTCATAGCTGCACTCTTTGTGGTGGCCAAAAATTGGAAAATGAGGGGATTCCCTTCAATTGGGGAATGGCTGAACAAATTGTGGTATATGTTGGTGATGGAATACTATTGTGCTCAAAAGAATAATAAAGTGGAGGAATTCCATGGGAACTGGAACAACCTCCAGGAAATGATGCAGAGTGAGATGAGCAGAACCAGGAGAACATTGTACACAAAGGCTGATAGATACACTGTGGCACAATTGAATGTAATAGACTTCTCTACTAGCAACAATGCAATGATCCAGGACAATCCAGAGAAATTTATGAGAAAGAACACTATCCACATTCAGAGGAAAAACTGTGGGAGTAGAAACACCAAAGAAAAACAACTGCTTGACTACATGAGTCAAGGAGGATATGATTGGGGATGTAGACTCTAAATGAACATCCTAGTGCAAACATCAACAACATGGAAATAGTTCTGATCAAGGACACATGTAAAACCCAGTGGAATTGCACATCAGCTACAGGAAGGAGTGGGGGTAAGGGAGGGAGGAATAGAATATGATTTTTGTAACCAAGGAATAATGTCTGAAATTAACCAAATAAAATTAAATAAATAAATAAATGAAAAACAAATAAATGAATGCTTATTGATTCATGACATCAGTAATAGTTGACATAGGCATAGTTCCATCAAAGGACTCTTCCAGACCTTCCAGACCAGACCAACAAGCAGGAGAGGTAATCTCACTCTAGACCCAAAGCCAAAGTAGTGTTCTTTTCTCCCCAGGGGTAGCAGAAGAAGAGAAAGCAGATAAAGAGAAAGGAGAGAGGGAGGAATATCTTCGGAGCAGTTACATAGCAACAGGCCTAGAGTTGGGAGTACCTGGATTTAAATTTAGCCACAGACACATCCCAGCTGTGTGGTCCTGGGCAAGTCACTTAACTCCAATTGTCTAGCCCTTACCACTCTTCTACCTTTGAATCATTACTGAGTAGATATTCTAAGACAGAAGATAAGGGTTTTTAAAATGGGGGGGTAGGAAGGAGG
Organism: Monodelphis domestica; assembly: GCF_027887165.1. Taxonomy (NCBI): domain Eukaryota; kingdom Metazoa; phylum Chordata; class Mammalia; order Didelphimorphia; family Didelphidae; genus Monodelphis; species Monodelphis domestica. The sequence goes on from NC_077232.1 coordinate 274,750,349, forward strand.
GGGAAATACCTTCTAAGACATTTGATTGTGGTCCAAAGTGGTAAACTTGTGTCACTAATATAGAGGGTGATACAGATAGTCCCACCTAAAAGTAAACATTAAGTCCTTAATAAAAATCTTTATTTATATGAATAATGCTTGGAAATGATCAAATAAAATATATTTTAAAAAATCTTTATTTATGAAAATTCAAGTTCAATTTGTTTTGAAGAGTGCCATTATTTCAAGTTTTACCGTACTTTAGACTTTGCCTGAATATTAATATCAGTGATTTAGAAACTACAGATTTCTCTTACGCCTCACATAATTATCATCCTGACATTTTCAAAATTATGTTCCTCTTGCAAGTTTTCAATGGTAAAATTATGCTAATACACAAAAGGATAAAGGAGGTCATCTTTTCAATGACACCATTTAAATCCATCAACCCACAAGTATTTAATAAGTGCCCTCTTCAGGCCAGGCACTGTACTGGGAGCTGGGAAACAGTTTACTCCCAAGGGGCTTACATCCTAACAGAAAAGACATATACATATATGCAGAATGAAAATAATCAACAGAAATCTATACTAAGTAATTAAATACAAGGCAGTTGGGGGAACAGGGCACTTAGTGGAGGAGGGGGAGGTAGAAGGGGAATCAGGCAAGAAATTGGACAAAGCTAGTGCTTGAGTTATGTGGCAAAGAAAGAGATTCAGAAGCAGATGTAAGGAGGAAGTGCATTCCAGCCTTGACTGGCCTGTGCCAAAACACAAAGAGAGAAAGAATGTGATGTGTGAGAAACACAGATGAGTCCTGTTTGACTGGAAAACAGAGGGAAGAAGGAAAAGTGATATTCAATGAAACTGGATAGGGGTTTTAAGAAACCCCGAGAATTAATGGACTAGACCAGAGGGATTGATCACACTTCCCACAACACTGCCAAGGATAACTCAAACCAGGTTAAAATGTAATTAGTAGGGGCAGCTAGATGGCTGAATGGGTTGAGAGTCAGATCTAGAGACGGGAGGGTCCCAGGTTCAAATTTGGCATCAGACACTTCTAACTATTTTAGGACTGCCAGGGGGAAGTCACTTAACCCCTATTGCCTAACCATTACCATTCTTCTGCCCAGGAACCAAAAAACAGTATTGATTCTAAGACGAAAGGTAAAGGTTTGGAAAAAAAAAGGAGGGGAGAGTCTGGAAGTTGACAATGAAGAACCAGAAATATTCCCTCCCTCTCTACAAAACAATGTGATAGAATGTGAAAGAAGGCACAGTCACAACTTGAAAAGAGAATGCAATTCTTCCATTGTTGTTCCTTGAAAGAAAGTCTTAGGGCATTTGTAAAAAGTCAATTATTCTTCACTTTTATCACTAAATGTGATAAAACACATTTAACACCATGAAAATGAACTCACAGATCCTTTCCTGTTTGGTAACTTAGATTAATGCTGTAAACTAAACATTCAAAATTTTTTTTCTTTTAAAAAGTATGGAAGATGGCGGCCTAGAAGGAGCAGAAGTTCAGACCTCTGAAAACCCTTCCTTACTGATCACAAACTGAATGCTCTCAGGGGACTAAAACCAAACTTAACAACAAGACAGAGCCAAGGAACCCTCCTGCTGTACCTAATTCAAAAGGTATGCCCCCCGAAAAGCCAGAATCCGAGAGCACTCAGGCTTAAGGGGAAGACAGAAGGAAGGTCCCAGGACCAATCCCCCCTCCCACTCAGAGCACTGAGATTCCAGCAGCAGCGGGAACATCTGGGCGGGCAAAGGTGCTGGTCTAAAGGGCAAATACATATACATGTGTGTGTGTATGTATACATATATATATATATATGTATATATATATACATATTTTTTAGTTCTGGTCATGTATATATATATATATCTGGTCGTGTATGTGTGTGTATATATATATATATATATATATATATATATATATATATATATATATATATATACATGACCAGAGCTAAAAAAAAGAGGTTAATACTAAAAGAAATGGGAAAAGAAACAAATGGGGGTAAATTTATATGTCACAAAAAAGATCATGGCAGGAGGGGGGAGAACATTGATACACCAGAAGGATAAAGAGGTTGGAGATAGGAAATACTCAACTCTTACATACTTTGAAACTGACCCAAAGAGGGAAGAACAATCCAATCCATTGGGGAAGAGAATAGATTTGCGCCCTATAGGGGAGTAGAAGGATAAAAAACAGACTTGTGGGGAAGGAAGCAGTATAAGGGAGGGAGAGGGTGGGGGGGAAATTTTTAAAAGACTACAGGGGAAAATAAGGGAGGGAATAAGAAGGGAAGGGGGTAGAAAGGGAAGTAAAATAAGGGGGGAAGTAAGGGGACTGACTATAAACAAACATTGGTATAGAAGGAAATAGTGAAAGAAGAAAAGGCAGGACCAGGAGTAGAAATCAAAATGCTGGGAAATACACAGCTAGTAATTATAACTCTGAATGTGAATGGAATGAACTCACCCATAAAACACAAGCGAATAGCAGAGTGGATTAGAATCCAAAACCCTACCATAAGAAACACACATGAGGAAGGTAGATACGCATAGGGTGAAAGTAAGAGGATGGAGCCAAATATATTGGTCATCAACTGATAAAAAGAAGGCAGGAGTAGCAATCATGATATCGAACAAAGCCAAAGTAAAAATAAATCTAGTTAAAAGAGATAGGGAAGGTAATTACATCCTGATAAAAGGCAGTATAGACAACAAGGAAATATCTGTACTCAATATGTATGCACCAAATGGCAGAGCATCCAAATTTCTAAAGGAGAAACTAGAGGAGCTCAAGGATGAAATAGATAGAAAAACTATACTAGTGGGAGATCTGAAACTTCCCCTATCCAAACTAGATAAATCAAATAAAAAAATAAATAAGAGGTGAGAGAACCAAATGAAATCTTAGAAAAATTAGAGTTAATAGACATATGGAAAAAAACAAATAGGGACAAAAAGGAATACACCTTTTCAGCAGCACATGGTACATTCACAAAAATTGACCATGTATTAGGGCACAAAATCATTGCAAACAAGTACAAACGGGCAGAAATAATAAATGCAACCTTCTCAGACCACAATGCAATAAAAATAATAATTAGTAAGGGTACATGGAGAGATAAATCAAAAATTAATTGGAAATTAAACAATATGATTCTCCAAAACTGGCTAAAGAACAAATAGTAGAAACAATTAATAACTTCATTGAAGACAATGACAGTGGTGAGATATCCCTTCAAAACCTATGGGATGCAGCCAAAGCAGTAATCGGGGAAATTTATATCCTTGAGTTCATATTAAGAAGGGCAGAGGTCAATGAATTGGGCATGCAAATTAAAAAACTAGAAAGTGAACAAATTAAAAATCCTCAGATGAAGACTAAATTAGAAATCCTAAAAATCAAAGGAGAAATTAATAAAATTGAAAGTGAAAGAACTATTGATTTAATCATAATAAATAAGCCTAGAAGCTGGTACTTTGAAAAAACAAAATAGACAAAGTACTAGTCAGTCTAATTAAAAAAAGGAAAGAAAAAAACCAAATTGACAGTATCCAAGATGAAAAGGGAGACCTCACCTCTAATGAAGAGGAAATCAAGGCAGTCATTAAAAAACTACTATGCCCAATTATATGGCAACAAATATGGCAATCTAAGTGATATGGATGAATACTTACAAAAATATAAATTGCCTAGACTAAAAGAACAAGAAATAAATTACCTAAACAACCCCATATCAGAAAAAGAAATTGAACAAGCCATCAAAGAACTCCCTAAGAAAAAATCCCCAGGTCCAGATGGATTCACAAATGAATTCTATCAAACATTCAAAGAACAGCTAACCCCAATATTATATAAACCATTTGTTATGGTTTTCTCTAATTCAGTAAAAAAGTTTTTTGGTAGTTCAATGGGTATGGCACTAAATAGATAAGTTTGGGTAGGAGGGTCATTTTTATTATGTTAGCTCATCCCATCCATGAGCAATCAATGTTTTTTCCAATTGTTTAGATCTAGTTTTAATTGTGTGGAGAGTGTTTTGTAGTTGTGTTCATATAGTTCCTGTGTTTGTCTCAGCAGATAGATTCCTAAGTATTTTATTTTTTCTCAGATGACTTTAAATGGAATTTCTCTTTCTAATTCTTGCTGCTGAACTGGGTTGGAGATATATAGGAATGCTGATGACTTATGCGGGTTTATTTTGTATCCTGCAACTTTGCTAAAGTTGTTGATTATTTAGATTAGCTTTTTGGTTGATTCCCTAAGATTCTTTGAATTAGTCATCATATCATCCGCAAAGAGTGACAACTTGGTCTCCTCATTGCCAATTTTAATACCTTCAATTTCTTTTTCTTCTCTAATTGCTACTGCTAGTGTTTCTAGTACAATATTAAATAATAAAGGTGATAATGGGCATCCTTGTTTGATTCCTGATCTTATTGGGAAGGCTTCAAGTTTATCCCCATTGAAAATGATGTTTGCTGATGGTTTTAGATATATACTGTTTATTATTTTTAGGAAAAGCCCTTCTATTCCTATACTTTCTAGTGTTTTCAATAGGAATGGGTGTTGTATTTTGTCAAAGGCTTTTTCTGCATCTATTGAGATAATCATGTGATTTTTGTTGGTTTGCTTGTTTATATGGTCAATTATGCAGATGGTGTTGGTGATGGAATACTATTGTGCTAAAAGGAATAATAAAGTGGAGGAATTCCATGGGAACTGGAACAACCTCCAGAAAGTGATGCAGAGTGAGAGGAGCAGAACCAGGAGAACATTGTACACAGAGACTGATACACTGTGGTACAATCAAACATAATGGACTTCTCCATTAATGGCTTTACAATGTCCCTGAACAATCTGCAGGGATCTATGAGAAAAAAAAACTATCCTCAAGCAGACGACACACTGAGGGAGTAAAAACACCGAGGAAAAGCAACTGCTTGACTACAGAGGTTGAGGGGACACGATGGAGGAGAGATGCTAAATGAGCACCCTAATGCAAATACCAACAATAAGGAAATGAGTTCAGAGCAAGGACACATGTGATACCCAGAGAAATCGCACTTGGCTAGGGGAGGGGTGGCAGGGGGCGAGGGGGAGGAAAAGAAAACGATCTCTATTCCCAATGAATAATGTATGAAAATAGCCAAATAAAATAATGTTTTAAAAACTAAAAAAAGTATGGGTGGGGCAGCTGGGTGGCTCAGTGGATTGAGAATCAGGCCTAGAGATGGTAGGTCCTAGGTTCAAATCTGGCCTCCAACACTTCCTATCTGTGTGACCCTGGCCAAGTCACTTAACCTCCATTGCCTAGCCCTTACCACTCTTCTGCCTTAGAACCAATTCACAGTATTGATTCTAAGATAGAAGGTAAGGGTTTAAAAAAAAGTATCAGGATTTATCTAGAGTTGGAAGGAACCTCATAGGTCAACTAGACCAACCCCCTCACTTTACAAATGATGAAACTAAGGTCAGGGGGGAAAGGTCACTTGAACAAGTACACTGAAACCCAGGAAAACAAAGGTTAAGTGATTTGCCCAAGATCACACAGTATAAGTGTCAAACATGAGCCAAATCTTCTTGACTTTGGGTCCAGCATTTTGTCAATTGAGCCATTTAACTCAAAAACAATCTCTACATATTAGAATAATGGGTCAAGTCTAATAAACTCAAGTTAAAGAGATGTAAATGTAAAAGTTTACATTAGAATTATAAATATCAACTTTGCAAATCTAGTAGTAAGAAGGCATGGCTCATTCCCCAAATGACAAATGGTCAAGAGGATATAAACAAGCAGTTTACAGATGAAGAAATCAAAACTATCTAATCATATTAAAAAGTTCTCTAAATTACCACTGATTAGAGAAATGCAAATTAAAACAACTCTGAAGTACCACCCTATCAGATTGGTTAATATGACAAAGAAAATAAATGCTGGAGGAGATGTGGAAAAAGTGACACTAATGCACTGTTGGTAGAATTGTGAACTGATCCAATCATGCTGGAGAGCCATTTGGAACTATGCCCAAAGAGTTAGACCAGCAATACCACTACTAGGTCTATATACCAAAAGAGATTTTAAAAAAAGAGAAGGATTTATATGTGCAAAATTATTTATAGCAGCTCTTTTTGTGGTGGCAAAGAGTCAGAAATTAAGGAGATGTTAATCAATTAATGAATGGCTGAACAAGCTGTGGTATATAATTGTAATGGAATACTATTGTTCTCTAAGAAATGAACAGGATGCTTTCAGAAAAATCTGGGAAAATATGGAAATATGTTTTGAGTAATAATAAATGTATAACCTAATGAAATTGCTTGTCAGCTCTGGGGTGGGAGAGGAAAAGGGGAGTGAGACAACATGAATCATAATTTTGGAACCCATGTAAATTCATTATTGGAACAAACTAAAGATAAAAGAAAAAAAAAAAGAAAAACCTGGGAGGACTTATATGAACTGATACAAAGTGAAAGGAGCAGAACCAAGAGATCACTGTACACAGTCACAGAAATATTGTAAGAGCAATCCAAGTGAATTGCAAAGGACTTATAAAAAATTCTACTACCTATCTCCAGAGAAAGAATTGATGGACTCTGAATGCAGAATAAAGCACGTTTATTTATTTATTTTTAGCTCTGTTTTCTTTTATGACATGGCTAATGCAGAAATAGTTTTCATGTGGCTGCTTATGTATAATCTATATCGAATTGCTTGCCTTCTCAAGAAGAGAAAAGAGAGAATTTGGAACTCAAAATGTTTTTACCTGAATGTTAACAAAATATTACTACATGTAATACATGGGAAAAAATGTAAAAATTTTGCCCCAAAAAGAAGACATGGCTTAATAATAACTCCTTGAACTATTTCCATTTCCCTAAAAATGATCTGGTAGAATATGAACAAACTATTACAGAAGGAAGCAGAAGGAAGTTTAGAAGGGCACACTGACAGAGCAGAATCAGTACTATCATGTCAAATTGAACACACTTTAAAATACATATATACTGTAATATAGTTAATATTTAATGTGCTTTAAAATAAAATATTTATAAAATAAATTTAATACACATTAATAATAAGCCATCTATTTAAAATTATATAAAAATCATAACTTCATGTTCAGTCTTCTTTTCATGCTATTCTTTGAATACTGAAATGTTTCTATTTGTGGATGCTTATCCATTTCAAAATTTAAAAAGAAATTAAAAAGAAAGAGATCTAAGAATTTTAATGGAGCTCCATATGAACACCACATTCTGACCAAAAAAGGTTATGCTACTCTGGGATGCATTAAAAGAGGCACAGGGTCCAAACACCATACCCTTCCCCAACCAAACTACTTCTAAAGAACTACATTTCTGATATCACATATTTATATTTCATGTTTAATTCTATGCACCACATTTTAGGAAAGACATAGACAAGCTGGAATGTGACCAAAAGATGACAACAGGGAGAGTGAGAGGTCTGAAAAACATGTCACTCTCAGACTTGTTGAAGGGATCAGGATGGTTTACCTAAAGAAGATTAGGGGGAATAGGTTGTCACAGAGTAGACAACGATCTCTTCTGGCCATCAAAAGGATGAACTAGAAACAATTCGTTGACATTGTAACCGTGAAGATTTAGCTCTGATGTCAGAACAAGCTTCCCAATCATTAGAGCTATCCAAAAATGGAATGAGTTACCTCGGAAGGCAATTGAATCTTCATGTAGAATCTGGATGATGATTTGTTAAGAACGTTGTAAAAGAGATTCTTGCTATGGCAAGGATCAGATTAGACATTTCCTGATGTCTTCTCCAGCTCTTAGATTCTGCCTAAAAACATTCCAAGTTAATATTCTCTAGTTGCTCTGTCTCTCTGTCTCTCTCCTGTAGACTGTAGCATCCCAAGCATATTCACATCTATGAAATATAAATGACTGTATGATTACTGTGTCTCCAAGCATAAGGTTATACCAATGAGGTTTGTGAATGTAACCTTGAACTGGCCATGTGGCCCTTGGCTAAGACAAACTCATTAACATGCTCGGACTCAATTCCCGGGAAAGCACGGTTTCCCATCTACAAGCCCAAAGGTGTTCCCTCTACCTTGCCACCCAATTTTGATTGTCTATACTTTGTGATGTGGGTAGTACTACGTGCTTGGGAGTAACGCCCAAGCAGGGCAGGAATAAATTCAGAGGCAAACCCATGAACTTCCTCTTGGCCTTTCTCCCCTTCCATGGAGCTCCACTTGGCTCCTTGATGACTGTCTCTCTCTCCTCTTGACCTTCTCCTTCCCCGAGGCTGTAACCATCTCGGCCTGCATTTCCTATCTTAATCTCCTCATCCACCTCGAGTTCCTTTGTACTCATACTCTCCTATCAAAGGGAGTATCATAGGGATTGCCTGCCCTATTCAAACACTGACTTGTCCATGTCTTTCATTTCCACCCTGGCTCTCGGTTCCTACCTCTCCTCGGGTCCCATCACAAAGGTGAGCCCCTTCCCTTGTGGGACCCTGCTGGTCAGGGAAGTCCATTAAGGAAAACCCCACATAGACAGATCTCTCTCATTGTATTTTACAATCTATTCCTCTCATTTTACTACAAAGCATAATGAAAACAGCCTTTCAAGCCTTTCATAATGAATACAATTCTTTCAAGCTTATAAAAACATTTTTTTAAATGCAAGTTAAAAGGAATGACGTCCCTCCTTCTCAACTAGAAGATTATCATCACCCCAGTCCATTCAATATTCCTTAGAAACAAAGGCATGGCATTTCATAAATGAAGAGTCTTTGACTCTGTCAAGAAAGAATGTTTTAAATCTAGTCTTCCTGCTTGATATCATCAGTGACAGTTCCCCTCTCCTCCCACACATACCCTATCTCCCTGTCTCTCCTCCTCCTTTCCATTTTACTTACAAGGACCATAGGTATTCCCAGGGACACAACAACAGAATTTCAGAGATTCTGAGAAATCACTGCTAAAAATGTGAATTTATCCAGGATATCAGAATCCACATCCCTATTTTGAACAAATTGCTAAGGATCACATTCACACATGCATGAATGGTTTGCATGTCAATTTAATATCTGTCCAAAAAGCAATTACCACATTCTCAGTCCTGGTTCAGCACTTTTCTCTGAATCAAAATGCCACTCATGAAATTTTCAAATCCATTTCTTGTACATTCCTGTTCTTTAGGAAGATCTCATTAAAATTCTAGGAAAAGAGTCAGTCTTTAAAGGGAGTGGGAAAGGCATTGATTTGGGAAGCCATTTAAGATCTCTCAGCCTTAGTTCTGTTAACTTTAAAGTAATGGAGTTTGGACTTCTGAAACTGCATAGATGTCAGGGGGTCCATGATTTTGAATGAGGAAAAAAATCATTTTTTGAGCCAACCTTCCTTTGTAAATCTATATATAATTTTGTACTAGACTGTCAAGAAAGACAAAGCATCCTTGGATCAAATTATCTCTAAGGTTCATTTCAGCTCAGAAACTATACGCTCTGATCCTAAAATGTTCCATTGCTTGGCTTATTCTTAATCCAACAAACAAATATTAATAGATAATTTTCTTTGTGATACTAAATGTGGGTATAAATATTCACATAGGTAATCTTCAAAGGAGAGGAAAAACTACTGGGTACTATGGTTCATACTATTTTCTAGGGAAATTGTGAACCTGGCAGAGATGTTAACAGACTAAAAAAAGGAGAGGGAACAGCTTGAGAAGAAAACTAGCATTCATGTCCATGAAATGCACAGTGTAAATAATTAATACAGCTTATTGCCTGGGAAGTGTCTTCTAATTCCACAGATCAGAAATGTCTTGAAACATCTGCTTCTAACTTTAAAAATGGACAAGGATAAAAAACTCATTAAAATTCATGCTGATTATTTACAAGTGAAGAAACAAAAATAATTTGCCTTTTTCTTTTTTTTTCTCCAAATTATTTCAAAACCTGGGTACCCAATAGGAGACTAAAGCATATGACTCATTTAGGATGTATGAAATTCAGGGGCATGCCAAACCACCTGGGGTACACAGTGCCTAGTTCTCTCCATCTGGCCCTACATGTTGCAAAATGAGACAGACTAAGATCCCTTCACAGGGTACTCCCAGGGAACAGATAGTGGGCCTGAGGGGACAAAAAAAAAAGAAAAGAAAGGAACCACATTCAGTCTATTTTCAATAAGCCTAAAGAAGCCTTCCTTATCTAGAATCTATCTAGTGTCTATTACCCTTAGCAAAGAAAAAAACTTGATAAAACATAGTGATAATTTCCTATCTGTGATTCTTTCACCTTCAGTAGAGAATCAAATGATAGGGTCAAGGACCATTTTGCATTTTCCTTTGTTTCATCAACAGGTTGTCCTCAACAACTTACCCTAAAACAAGCCACACAGGAAAAGAATTCTCACTGCCCAGAATGTGACATTCCGAAGAAACCAGAGATCTCATCTACCAAGATTGTTATATAATTAATGATCATAGAACTCAACAGTCTCTAAAGAGGTAAAATTAGAGATTGCCCAATGGTCAATGGAAAATGTGAAGATTAATTTAACTTAATTTAATTTAACTTAACTCTCCCCTACCCATTTTTAGATTTAATCACCAGAAGCTTATATACCCCACTTACACTTGAGTGGAGGAGGTCTGTGATCCATGTGTGCGAAAGTGGATGACAAATCAGAATCGACTGACTGTCCCCGGGCAGTCCTAAGCAAAGCTTTAGCTGTAACTGGTACATGTAAAATGGAAGGAAGTCACAGGAAGTGATGAAAAGAAATGGTCTTTAAAAATGCCAAGAACTTCCTGTGAAGGGAACTCTCTTTCGATCTTTTACCTTCAACTTGACTTTGGAGGAGCTCTGACTGAGGATCTTGGACTGCTTCTACTTTCCTTAAAACTACCACGTGGAGTAAGTGAAAAAAGCTGACTCCTTTCCTGGATTTTTCTGAAGAGATTAGCCTCAGGAGAGGCCTCCCCTTGAGAGACACTTCATGCATCCCCAGGTCCTCAGCTCAAGGCTGAGGCCCCTCCAGCTAAGGATCAATTAGCCCTACCTGGGTTGAACCAGGGGCCAGAGCAAAATATTTATGCTTACTACAGTGCATAGGCTAGATATCTTACTCTATCCTCTCTTTGATTTTCTTACATTCACTCTTCCTATATTTTATAAATAAATTGTTAAAATAAATCTCTTTGGAATTTGACTAAATTCCTGGTGACCCTACTCCTAAATAATCTAGTCCAACCTTTTATATTAACCCCTTACATTTCTACCCCTTACAAAAGGAAGAGAATGGACAGTTTCCAACATATTACAAATCAGGAGCCACAAAAGGAAATCAGTATAAACCTTGTCATCAAGAAAATACATGAGGGAAAGCAAAAATAAGTTGGTCATATGGTAAGAACAAAAGATAATATTGGGCTATCCCCTGGACTCCCAATGCCCCAATTCTTTGCCAGTCAAACAAAGTCAAGAAAGGCTCCTAGCATGGCAGGTAAACAACCTGAAGCAAACTTAACAGACATGACAAAAAGTTATGCAAGATGTTTAAGCATGGATGGTCAAATCAATATTTCCAAATCATTCTTCCATGATTCCTTTCTGTCTCTAGAATTTAAAAAACCCTGATGTTTACAAGACCTTTAGATCCCTTCATAATATAGCTACACTCTATCTTTTCTGGTACATTATTCTCTTTCCTACATTCCTACTAACATAACCTCCTGCTATTTCCTGGTACAGGATATTCCATCTCCCATCTTCTAGAAAAATTCACCAATTCCTTCTCAAGTTTTTCAAAGTCACCCATTTTTATTTGTTCAGAGATATCTCCTTAAGTGAAGCAGCCCTTTGCTGTACCCCTATGATAAAAGAAGGTAACAAAATGAGATCATTTTTATAAAATACTTAGCACAACACCTGGCACACAGGAGGAGCTTAATAAATGCTTACTCCTTTCTTCTTCCCATCAACAAAGTACATATGATTGTTAAAATTACGTGCATGTATAAAACATGTATATGCATAAAACTTAATGACTAAGCATTAAATTATCACAAATGGGCAGAAAGTTCCAGAAACTCTAGATTTTTGACATTTTGACTGGAGAAAATTGAGATCCAAATTTGTAGTAGCAAGGGAGGGCTTTTTTTTTTTTAACCCTTACCTTCCATATTAAAATCAATACTGTGTACTGTATTGGTACCAAGGCAGAAGAGCATAAGGGCTGGGCAATGAGGGTTAAGTGACTTGCCCAGAGTCAGACAGACAGAAAGTATATGAGACTAAATTTAAACTCAGGATCTCCTTTTTATGGGTCTGGCTCTCTATCCACTAAGTCACCTCTTAGAAGAGCCTTTTTAAAAAGTGAACCATTTTATTTTCAAAAGAGGATTTGACTTCTCTCCTTCCGGCTGCCTCCCCTAAACTAAAAGTAAGAAAAACTAAACTCCTATAAAAACATGTACATAATAACAAATTTCCACATAAGTTTTCCAAAGCTATTTGTTCCAAACTATCTCCCTCCCTTCCTCCCTCCCCCATTCTGGAGCTGGCAAGCAATTCAATTTGGGTTATACATGTATATGAACAGGTAGAGTCAAGCAAAGCAAATTCCCATTTTAACTATATCCAGAAAAATCTATCTCAATCTGTAATCTGAGTCCATTGCCTCTATCAAGAAAGAATGTCTATAATTTTGATGGTTAAGGAAAGGAGTATGAGGTTATCACAGCTTCTTTTTCTAATGTATTTTTTTTTATTTAGGACTAATCCATTAACTTCTTTTGAAATAATATGGCTCAAGCAAAGTATTTTCCCCCCTCTCATCTTTTAGGAGAGATGAGGGAACATGGAAGAAAGAGAAATGAAGAATTTGCAGTATAAAAAGATAACACTAATTTTATAGGAACAATATGAAAAAGTTTATAACCCTCTAACTTTCTCTAACCAAAAATCCCCAGGGGTATGATTTTTTTTATTGAAATTGAAAAAAATTGAAAAATGAAAAAATGTAATATGAATGATACTTTTTTCTTCTTAAGGAAAATATTTAGGGACAGCTGGGTGATTCAGAGGATAGAGTACCAGGCCTAAAGTTGGGAGGATCTGTATTCAAATCAGGCCTTAGACACTTCCTAGTTGCCTAGCCCTAATTTCTCATCTGCCCTGGAACTGATATTTGCATCTATTCTAAGTCAGAAGGTAAAGGTGGAAAAAATGATAGGAAGAAATAAAATGATACTTACTATTTTGTATACTAATTTTCCCAATAAATGATAAGCCCCCAAAGGGAAAGCACTCTTAAAAAAAAACAAACAAAGAATGTCTGTTCACAGGAGGCTTAGGTAGCATAAGGAGGAGCACTGGAAGTAAGTTTCATCAGGAGTCTGGAATTATGGTCTGTCATTATTTTGATCTGATTCCCACATCTAGTATATTTCTCTTTCGACAACACCAAGAGGGAGGAAGCAATTTCCCTCTTTATCCTAAATTGTTTTAGATCCCATACAGTTGCCCCTCCACAGGATTTATAATCCCAGGAAAATCTCCTTTTCAAGTTTATCTCTACATAATGCCTACTAGGCTTGATGACTTGCTTTGTTGATATGCCAAATAACCTCATCACTTTCCCCTTAATACATAGGCCTTCATTCCAAAGTCCTTTAAAAATCAAGCATAAACCACCTCCTCTGCTATAGGGAAGGTGTGAGAAACAGAATCTCTTCTCAAGATGTTTTGTACATAATAAACACATGATAGATGTCTGCTGACTTGAATTGAAGGTGGCCCTTCAAATTAGTCTTAAAAATAAGCTGTCTATTCCCAGCACAGATTAAGTTTCAGAGAAAATTTGAACAGAGGCCAGAATAGGGGAAAATGGCTCCCATCCCCAACCCCTTATTATCACTAGCTGAATGAAGTCTCTATGGTATGTGTCCTTTGTTTTATTTGAAGGCAACTCCCAGAATACCATAATCTCCCATGTTCAAGCATACAAAAATGTATTCCAAAGGAAAAACATAAAAGATGGTTCAAAAGGCCAACTTCGTTCTATTGCTACCTCCAATCTATGTGACTTTCAGGAAGTCCCTTAATGTCCCTGAGTCACTGAGAACTTTCCTTCTCTGCCAAATACCTGAATGGAGACAGAAAGAGAGATAAGATTTTTCATCTTGTATACTCATCAATTAGCTCTGCACTTAGCATACTAAATCCTTAATAAATGCTTTTCATTCATTCATTTATAATCTCCATCCCCGGAGAAATAATTACATCGTATAAAGTTTAACTCCAAGCATATTGCTATCAATTGTTAGGTTTTTTGAGGTCCTTAGATGGTAAGAGAGTCTACCCACAGTTTCAACAGCAAAGACAATCTAAAATGTAAATATTTTTTTAAATCAATAGTAATAGGGACAGCTAGGTGGCTCAGTGGATTGAGAGCAATGCCTAGACATGAAAGGTCTTGGGTTCAAATTTGACCTTGGACATTCTTAGCAGTGTAAGCCTGGGCAAGTCACTTAAACCCCATTGCCTACATCTTACCACACTTCTGCCTCAGAATCAATACACAGTATTATTCTAAGACAGAGAGTAAGGGTTTTAAAAAATAAAATAAAAGCAAGAGTGACAAAAAAAAAGAGTAACACCTTTCCTAGAATCCCAGTTGAACTTTATTTTAGAGCTGGAGAAAACAAAAGTGGCAAATGACCTGAAACACAACCTATTAGAAATGAGATTAATTCACAATCATTCATTCTAGTACATCATTAAAGGGAATAGATCCATCAGATTTCTGGGAAGAAGACTTGACTCCAAATGCTGCCTCGGACACTGTGGGTCCCTGGACAAGTCACTAAACTTGAGTTTCCTCACCTACAAAGTAGATATAAAAATAGCACCTATCTCACAACACTGTTTTGGGAATATATATAGCACTTCAAATGTTAGCTTTTATTTTTATGATTTGCTCCAAAACATCAGGTTACTAGATTCTCTATGAATAATGCCCCATGAGGCAAAATTTCCCAAATAAAATACAGTATTAATGTCTGTACAAGTCTTCCAAATCCAAATGAATTCAATGTTCCATTTCAAACATCTCTTATGGGCTAGGTACTATATTAGATTTGAGGGATCCAAAGAATGGGAAAAGAAAGACAGTCTCTGCCTTGAAGAGCTCACAGTCTAATGGGGGAAATGTATACTATATATAGGATAAATAGGAGATAAGGCACTAGAATTAAGAGGGATCAGAAAGACACTAGAGTGACTGGGAAGGCACTAGAACAAAAAAAAATGGGGAAAATACCAGTGCAACTCGAGAGTGAGCAAAATGTCCCCTAATTAGTATCAGATATCAATATAAGGAACATATTTCCCCTATGTGATTGAAAGAATATGACAGAGTCACTTTAGAATGCAAAAAAAAAAAGTCAGTGAATTTCATTTCCAGCAGATTGCATTCCCTAGGGAAATGAGCATAAATGTGTCAGGATAGAGAATAATATCCAAATAGTGGATGAAAAAATATGTATATTAAGAACTGAGAAGGTCAACTGATTCAGTGACTACTCTTCAGAAATTATTTTCCTCACAAAATAAACAGACTAATAAGTATATTAAAAGTGACCTACCAAGAATGATGAGCCCTGGAAGACACAAGTACCTGTGGGATAAAGACAAAACAAAGAATTAAAAGGTAGATATTACACTGCATCAACACAGAATACAAAGAATTTATGTATCTATAGGAAACTTCTCTGGAGACATGCCTTCTGACTAGCTACTATTTACACACATTTTGATCCCTGCAAAAATTGCCATTAAAACTCATTTTTCACATTTTTCAACAAGTTTATTTATAATTTCATACTACAAATATACTATAAAATTTCCCCTGTATTAATTCAGAGACACTGCCAAGATGCTGGCTCCCAACCTACTTGCCAGCCTCATACCTCATTATTTGTGCACAAGAATACTCCTCTGGAAACCAGCTATTTAATAGACTCTCCATCCCCTAATTGTATCTTTAGCTTTATCCATCCTGTGGCTTTGATAAGGCCATTGCCACAGCCTAAAATGGCCTCCCTTGCCTCCAGCTCAAGTATAGTCCCCTGCCTCCATTCCCCACTAAAAGGTCACTGGCATTCTCCTCTAAATTCAATCATTAATTGATGATTACTCACAGCTCCTTGTGGTATCTCATATCAATATTCCCCAGGCATGTCTTTTCTCTGCAGCTATAAAATCAGCATCTTGAGTGCATGGCCCATAATCATAAAAGAATAGAAGTGGCATAATGGATGAAAGTATTGGATGTGGAGTCAGAAAGACCTATGGTCAAATCTGGTCTCATACATTTACTAGCTGGGTGTCCCTGGGAAAGTCACTTTACTTCTCCCTCCCTCAATTTCCTCATCTGTAAAATGGGAAGAATAATAACTACTACTCAGAATGACTTGAGGACAAAATAAGACATTTTTGTAAATCACTTAGCAAACTTAAACCATTTAAATGCTAACTTTATTATTGTTATTATATTGTGAATTTTAAAAGTCTCCATCTTGGTCTAGCACCCAAAAATTGTGCACACCCACACTACACGGGCATGTGCTAGTCAATGACAAATCAGAAATAACTAACTGCCCACCTGGGCTGTCCTAAGCCAAGCTAGAGCCAACCATTGGATTTGTGAGACACAGGAAGTGAGGTAGGGAACAGCCTCTGGAATTCGCTCACTTCCTGTGGAGAGAGGGAGACAGGGGTTGGTGTGAAGAGCTTGGACAGAGAGGACGCCAGCAGACAGCTTTCCTTCAGAGCGGTCACGTGAGTTAAGGACTGATTCTTTCCACCTGGGCCCTTTGGGCCTAAAACTCTCTCTGCCTTGGTCAGAGGTTGAGTAGCCCCTTTCCCTTTTCTCTTCTCTCCTTCTCTCCCTCTCCTTTCCCTACTCCCAGTGTGATTAAACCTCCATAAACTCCATTCTGACTTGAGTGTTTCATTTTAGGAATTTCATAAGTAAATTCCTTGGCGGCCATTGTTCAATATTACATAAATCCTGTAGCCACATTTGTAACCATTACAATATTATAACCTCTCCCAGAAGCCTAAAATTTCTACCATTACAATATACTCCTTCGTATTTCATTGCAGTGCCTACCAAAGAGACTTATGCTAAATAAATATTTTAAATACATTTTACTGATGTCTTTTGACTATTTCAAAGTCTTCTCCCACACACCTATCCCTTAGTTTTAACTCTCCCTTGTGACAAAGGGAAAAAAAAAACAAAAGCATCCCAGCTGGACATGGGATTATGCCCATAATCCCAACTATAAGAGAGGCTGTCAATGACATATCTCTGGAGTGAAGGAGTTCTGAGCTGCACATGGGCTATGCCAACTGGGTGTCTGTGCTTAATTTGGCTTCAGTGTGGTGAGTGCTGCTATCATGTTATCTAAGGAAGGACAAAATGGGCTCATATCAGAAACAAAGTAGGTCAGAGCTCCCATGCCAATCAGGAGTGGGACTAGGCAGATGAAGAAACTGAGATCTGAGGCCACCCAGGCAATAAGGGACAGAGTTGGGATGCAGATCTAACTCCTGACAACAGAATCTCGGGAAATTCTCCACTATGTCAAATGGCTTCCATGTCACAAAAGAAATTCATTATGTATTATGTGCATTTACCTCATACCAGAACCCAATTTACCTTTGGATTGAAAAAGAAAAAAAGAAAGAAAAAAGTATCTCTTAAATACGTAAAGGAATGTAAATATATTCAAAAGAAACAATCATTCATGTTCATACATTTTCTTAGTACATTTGCACTAGCCTCATAATTGGTCTTCCCTCTCCAATCCAATCCCCAGAGCTATTTAACTAATATATATTTTTTAAACCTTTCCTTCTGCCTCAGTATCAGTTCTAGGACAGAAGAGCAACAAGTGACTTGTCCCTAACCCCAGGCCAGGTGCTCTATCCACTGTGCTATGCCCCATAACTAATATTTCTAAAGCACGAATCTGACTTCATGACTCTCCTGTTGCAGAATTTCCAGTGGCTCCCTATTTATTGACCTTAAGATAAAATATAAGCACTTCTGTTTGGCATTTATGAATCCAACCTGTCTCCAAGCACATTGCATATTACTTACCCTCACACACTACATTCCAAAGAAAAAGTCGACTTGCTCTTCCCAGTATGGGAGACAGCAGCTCCCATTTCAATGACCTATGCATGGAGTGAACTTTCTCTTCATCTCCCATCATCTCGTAGAAAACTAGCCTCTTTCAAGACTCAGCTCAAATACTCTTTCCTACAAGAAGCCTATCCTTATTTATCTCACCCACCCCTTCAATTGTTAGCACACTCTTAGTGACTGGCACATAGCAGACTTACTGACTTGACCCTCGCCACTCACTTAACATAGTGGGGAGATAAATATATATGTCCTCATTTTTGTACATGTGCCTCATTCCTCCTTCCTCACTCTGCATAAGACATGAGTTCTTTGAGGACATAAAATGTTTCATCTAAAACCTAATTTCCTCTTCCTTGATAAGTCTTTCAGGATATTACCTAAATCACATAAAACATTTATCATGATTCCAATAAAGATTCAGGGCAGAAAAAAGCCTCTCCCCGATAGTTTCTAACTTGTTAACATAAAGAATCTATTGGAGTTCAGCCAAAAAGCTTGTGGGAGGAAAGAGGAATCTGTCTTCCCAGCATTCCATGAACTCAGAGGGGCTTTATTGACTTATAGAGAGGGTTAACTAATCTAAGCGCCTTTGACATTGACCTTGGGAAAGGCCTGTGAAGAGGAGCCAAGAAAGAGAGATGGGAAGGATAAGAAGCCTTGACATTGGTAGATGTGGGGAGAATGATGGTACTTGGGAGTCAGAAAAGTATCCCAGATGGACTCTATATGCTGAACTCTGCTACTGTGAGTTTTACACATTATCACCAATCACTATAGCTTCCTAATGACAGCAGAGAGCCACAAAAGAACCATGGACATGCTCCAAGAACCATCTGAGATGATGGAATGGAACTGAAGTCTCAACTAAGATATTTCCCCTTGTGCTTTCCAGAGAGCTGAGATCCTCTGATCACTTCATTCATGTGCCCCATTTACTCTCTCATTTTGTTTTTTCCCTCACTACAAAATTGAATCAAGATGCTCCACTCCTACAGCAACAGACTGTGGTTACTTTTAGACTTACTTTAGGCTACTTTCTGCCCTATTTTATGTTACTATAGTGTTTTTCTCAGTACCTAACCAATCCTGCTCACTTGAATGATGATGGTTGGATCAGAAATAGAGGGAAAGGTCACGTAAGGAGATAGAGGATTTATAAGCTTAATTTGTAAATTGGCTGGGAGATCAAGTCATATATTTCACTTTAGAGTAAAATGTAATAGCGGGGCAGAACTAGGTTGGCTTAGTGAATAGAGCCAGGCCTGGAAACAGGAGGTCTTAGACCCAAATCTAGCATCAGACACTTCCTCACTGGATGACCCTGGACAAGTCACTTAACCCCCATTGCCTAGCCCTTACCATTCTTCTTCATTAGAACTAATACTGATCCTAATTAGAACTAATATTGATCCTAAGATAGAAGTTTTAAGAAAAGAAAAAGAGGAGAGTTTCAAATAGAGAGCTCTGTAAAGATAATAAGGGTATGAAATTCAAGAGCCATTACCCTAAAGCAAATAATCTTTCCATGAGCTATTCAGTATATACTTTTTACACAAGGTAGTGTCTTCATGGGATGCTGAAGTTTCCCCTAAGATCTGCTGCATACTTTTGCCAAACTTTCCTCTGCAGTCAAGATTTTCCTTCAATGTAACAATCATATTTAGGCATATCCATCTCAATAGAGATCTATGAAGCAACAGTGGTACCAGTATAGAAGTAACCTCTCACTCCATTCTTGGTGACTCCACTTTATTCATCACTTAACAAGAAACTGTTTAGATGAGTAGTATAGCTATCTACACTACTTAAAGCAATTTTGTAGCTTCACTTGAGATGAACAACAAGTTATAAAATTGGCATTAAACCCATTTCAACAGGTAGAAAAACAGAAATTCATAGGATCATCAATTCAGAACTAGAAAAAAAAACAACCAAGTTGATGATCAGAGGTGACATATATTAAGGGTAAAATTCGGGTTGATTTTTATGGTGGTTTAATTACAATAGAAGGAAAGAATTAAGAAGAAGAGAAAGAGAAGGGAATCGGGCTGCTCCAGCCAGGTCTGAGCCAAGCAAAAGGTTAGAAGCCTCGGCCAAGGGAAAGGGGAGTCAGTCTTATCACTCACCATGTGACCATCTAAAAGCAAACAGTCTGAGGAGCTTCTCCAGGCTTGAGTTCCAAGGCCAAGTCTGCCAAAGCTCCCAATGCCACCCAGAGAGTCCAGAGAAAGGAAGTGACGCAAAATATATAGTTAGTTCTTTACATCACTTCCTGCATCTCACATGTACCAATGGTACCTTAAACTTGGCTTAGGGTAGAGCCCAGGGGGTCTGTCAGTTGTTTCTGATTTGTCACTTGCTAGCACATGTCAGTCACAGGCCATCCTCTCCCACAATCAATCATTAAGTGAGGATACATTAAGTGAGGATACATACATTGCTAAAATTCTAAAGACTAAGCAGGATGGAGTAGACCTAAAATTCACACATATTACAAGTGGTCACAAAGGTAGGAATTAGCAGAATATGGTGAAGGCACTATCGTAATACTTCATGCACAATCAGAATAGGCTAATTTTTCCTTAAGAGATATTGAAATCACCTTCAAGACTTGATTAGCTCTAGGGAATAAAGATAGCCACTGAGAGCACTTCTTAGTCACTTGAACACAAAACAACCATGAGGAATGCTAGGCATGTTTTGATACTTAGCTGGTAGGCAATTCAAACAATGAAAACCCTCTCAGCCAAAGCAATGGGGAAATGTCTTTGTTACCTATCCTTGTTGAATGTCTTCCTGCTACAGCTAAGTAAATCTCCTTTTGTTACTGTTGAATGACCAAGAAATGTCTTGTTTTGTTTAAATATCAAAACTCAACTACCAGAGCACTGACCTGGGACAACCCTGTGGCATGGGTGCTATTTTACAGTGGAAGTAAAAATCTCAAAAATGTGACTTTTTCAAGGTCACACAGTAGTATCAGGAGTAAATTTGAAAGGATCTCCTTGTTTCAAGTCCAATACTACTTCAAACAATTAGAAGTATCTTAAAAGAAAATAGGCTGCCTTGGTAGGTAGTAAGCTCTCTACCTGGAGGTATTGGAGTACAGATTGACAGTGACAATGTCATGGTCTAGATTCTTTTTTTCAGAAAGGCTTTGCAATTCTATCATTCCATGATCTCTCAGATGAGATCATTCCCAGCATTCATTTTCTCTCCAGAGAGATTTCCAAAACATATTAGGAAAGAGAAATATAATTCTAGAAGATCCCAATTTGAACCCAAAAAGATTATGCAATGGATAGAGTGCTGAACCTGGTGTCAGGAAGACTCATCTAAATGAGTTCTAATCTGGTCTCAGACATCTATGAGCTCTGTGACCTGTGCCTGGGCAAGTCATTTAATCTTTTGGCCTCAGTTTCTTCATCTGTAAAATGAGTTGAAGAAGGAAATGGCAAACCACTCCAGTATCTTTGCCAAGAAAACACCAAATGGAGTTACAAAGAGTCAACATAACTGAACAACAACAAAATACAAAACAGGCACACTCAAAGTATTTAATGTTGTTGGACTGGGTTTTTATAGGGCCCTCTGTGGTGCAGAGAAAACAGCACTGAATTTAGAGACTTCAAAGATCTGGCTTTAAATCTATTTCTGCCACCTATCACCATGTAACTTTGAACAAGTCATTTCTCTCTAAGCCTCAGTTTCCCCATCTGTAAAATGAGGAAAACCAATTCTTGCACAATCCATCCCACATCTTTGATAATAAATAATCGCTAGCATTGACATAGCACTTACTATATGCCAGACATTTGGGCTTCATTTGATCTTCACAACCATCCTGACAAGGTACTATTATTCTCATTTTACAGAAGAAACTAAGATGAACAAAGGTTCTTGTTCCTGTCTTAACTTGTCTTGGGTCACACACATAGTAAGTGTCTAAGGCTGAATTTGAATTCAAGGCAGTTAGGGCTATATAAATGTTAGATAATGATGATGTTAATAGTTTTATCACTGTAGCCAAAGAAAAAAAGGCTGACACAGTGGAAGCATTGGGCTTACAGATGGAAATCACCTTGGAGATAAATTAGTCCAACCCCAACATTTTGCAGATACTGTTCACTCTTCCATAAACCTTCAAAGACTTTCAAAGTACTCAACTCATAATAGCCTTAAGTACAAATATACATATGAAGAATCAGTTGGGGTTTAAAGAAATTAAACAACTTGTCTATTGAAGTGTTCTGACCAGTAGTCAGTTACTCAATAAACATTAATTTACCAGGTTCTGGGCTAAGCTCTGGAAATTCATAGAGAGGTACAAAACAATCCTTTTCAACAAGATGTTGGAACATTGGAAATAATCAGCAGAGGGAGGCACTGGAATTAAGGGGGATTGGAAAAGTCTTCCTGCAGGTGACATTTCAGCTGGACTTGAAGGAAATGAGGAGACTGAAGGAACGTATTTCAGGCATGGGGGAAACAGTTCACTGAGCTGAGGTTCAGAAACATTGAGATCTTCCTGTGTCTAATTCTAAATATCTAAATATCGTCACTGAAAGGTAAAAACCAAAATGACATTTTGTTCACCATATCTTGCACAATTACATTTTTATCTTTAGAGATCTTTCTTTGCCACAACAAATATCCCAACCTAACTGCCAGCTATTTAAGTTAATCAATTTCATCCCCTCCAAACTCAGAAAAGTCATTTCCTCAGGGGAAAGCAACCTAAAAGAAAATCATGGAAGCCTCTAAGTAAGTAAGGGCCAGAAGGAAGTAAAAATGGAGACTCCTCCAAAACACAAACTGGTTCTGCAGTCCAGAGGCAAGTCATCAATTCAGGGGTATGGTGGGGTGGGGTGAGAAGTTAATGGGTTCCCTTGGAAAGAGAATCCAGGTTGGCAAAATGCTGAGCCTTCAAATGAACTCCTTCATAAAGAAATTTTTTTTTTCAATTACGTAGATGTGCCTAAAATAACAGGCCTTGGAATAATTTCTCTTCACTCCAAATGTTGAGTGTTTTTTTTCCTTTGTATGCTTTTGTCATTGTTAGAAGGTAAAAGCTTGGGAAGGGCAGATATAGTTTCATTTGTGTAGTTAAGAACCCAAGATCTAAAGCAACTAAGTTGGCAAAGGATAGAGCTTAAATCTCGGTCACCTTTACTGGTTCAAATCTGGACTCAGACACTTATTACTACCTGTGCACTCTAGGCAAGTCACTTAACCTTGTTGCCTCAGTTTCTTCATCTGTAAAATGAACTGGAGAAGAAAACGACCAATGCACTCCAGCTTCTTTGCCAAGAAAACCCCAAATGGGTCTGAAACTACTAAACAACATTAATAAACGTTTAATGACTGGCATTTCAAGTGATCACAAAGGACTCAACATTTCCCCTCGTGTTGGACTGGATGCCTCATGAGGTCTCTGCTACCTTTTGCTCCAAAGGGGGGGAGGGGAAGGGAGAGCAAGTTTCATTCACCAGGAACTCCTCCAGAACCCTGATTATCGATTGGGGGTAATAAATGACCTGAATGAAACCTGGCAAAAGGACTCGCCAAGGGAGACAAGGATAACACAGCCACTTACTTCTCAGTGGCCATTTAGATCTTTTGTGTTTCTCTTTAATTAGGGAAAAGAGAATTCCACACTGACTCCCCTTATTCTCCCAAAATTGCAGCCTCCAGCCCAGTGACCTTAAAAGATACTTCACTTAGGAGCTCGGGAAGGGGGCTTCACCCAAGAGCCCTGAACTTCAGCACAGGTAGAAGTCACGTAGCCCCCACCTCTGGAGCTACCCGGTCCTTACCAGCCCGAATTAGTGCCATCAGAGGCAAAGGCAGAGGCAGGTGAACTCTCCTCTCCCCCGCCAGCAGCAGAATGAATAATGAATGGGAAGCCCAGGAGCTGAGGAATTCAGCTTACACGCTGGCCAAGCCTCCTGCGCCCATCCCCCTCTCCCCAAGTGCACGTACCCGCTGAGCTCGCAGAAGCCGGTATGGCTAAGTTTCCGCCAGGGCGCCCGCCCACCCCAGCGCCCTCTTTGCCGGCCCCTTCTCTGGATAGCTTCAGACTACGACCCGCGCGGGGCTAGGCTGTCCCTTCTCTCCCCAGCCACCCTGGCCGCCGCCTCTGGGCTGGAAATCCGACTCTTCACCTAGACTGAAGCTAGACTTCAGCTAGACCTGAGGCTAAGGGATCGAAGTTGAGCCCCATCTAACCAGAAAGCAAGAACGGAGGGTCTGGCACAGCCTGCCCTGGGGCTGTCTTGAGGATTTGTCTAATTGTTTTGGACCTGCGCCTAAACTCTGGAGAAAGGAAAATCTCCTACCCACATAATGGGTGGCATTTGGGGAAGTGCCCCTATGACAACTCTACAGAATCTAACTGGCACGTAGTATGCGCCTCCTAGGTACCAGGTATAGAGCTAGGGACCTGAGAAACAAAGGCAAAAGTGAAGCCGACCCTGTCCTCAAGGAGCTTCCATTAGAAGGAACGCATTTTGGAGTTCACCAGCGAACCCATTCCATAGAAGCCCGCTAGAAAGCCCTATCACCTCCCTTTAAGCCAGATCCCTGAACGACCTCTCCACCAGTCCAAAACGCACGCGGGGCTTCTTTCGGGGAGCGTGCTGAGAATACAGAATCAGCCAGGGAGGGGTTTTTAGTGCCAGAGGAGCTCCCTCCAGGCCCACCTCCGTCCCTGCCCAAAATCCCCCATCCCTGCGGTAGCCCCGACCTCTTCCAACTCATTTGAGATGGCTCTAGCTGAGGAGCCCTCGGACTCACCTTCGGAGCGCACAGAAGGTAGGCGTGTGAATTCCGCCAAAGCGAGCGAAAAGCCGAGCCACACTAGCAGATACTCCATGGCCCGGCCGTCCGGAGCCCGCGCCAAAGCAGGCTGTCAGGGAATGAGAGGCGGTTCGTAGGCGCAGGCAGCCGAGCTGCTCCGGGGAGCCGGAGATGTCCGCAGCCTCACGGGTAAGCCGAGAACCGGGCTGGGAGGCGAGAGGCAGCCATCGATCCCACGCCCCCGCCGCCACTCCACGAGCCGGGAGCTGAGCCTCAACTGCGGTTCATCTCCTTCTGCCCTTCCTTTTTCTGCCGCTCTCCTGCGGGCTGGCTTTTTAAACTTCGCTTGGCACCCTACGTGGGCGCTACGTAGAGTGGGGGAGGGCGGGAGAAAACGAGAAGAGGAGAAGGGAGCCTGCGCGGGGGCAGTGCTAGTTGGGGAACCTCGGCTGCCCCGCGGCAGCCCCGCAGGCTGGAGAGTGAACGAGCGAGCAAGCGAGCTTAGGGCTCGGGAGAGACAGCACCCTTGCCTGGGCTCCAGCAAACTTTCTCCTGCGGCAGCTAAGGGAGGCTTCTAGGATCCAGCGAAAACAGCCAGCAGTCACCGGCTCTTCAGCTCCGGGAGAACCTGGGGGAGGTGCAGCTGGCCACCTCCAGGAGGCCCACTCACAGGCACACACTCCGAGCTGGCACCCCTGCCTAGCAGCTGGAGAAGGCCCAGGGGGGGGTGGGGGTGGGGCCGCGCCTGTTCCCCCCATACACACTGAGCTGCTGCCACCTCCACAGCGGAGGGAAGCGGGGTGCTGGACCTAAGCCAGAATTTTTACATGCACATGGGGAAGGATTTACAAAGGCAGTGAGCCCAGAGAGTGAGCGCCATCTAGGAAGTCTAGCGCGCTTGGAAACACGCTGCCCAAAAATCAATGTAGATTGCTATCTAAACATCTACATTGCCCAGTTTGGAAGACAATCTACCTCTACTCCTCCACCTTTTTCTCTCTTTTCACTCTCCTTCCCCCTTCTTTTTCTCTCCTCCAGTTTCCTCTCTCCTCCTCCTCCTTCTTCCTGACTTTTTTTTTCCCTTCGGTAGAAAAATGGACTCAGGACTCAAAGCTTTGCCCAAGATTCCAGAGTCACGTGGGGAGAAGAGGGAGGCAGGATGGGAGGGAGGGAGAGGGAACCAGCAATCTGATCCCCTGATTCATTCTGTATTTTAGCCTTCCTTGGCTTTCGTCTAAGACTAAATGAAAACTAGTCACCACCAAGGGAAAAAAGAAAGTAGGAGTTCCTTGCTATTAAGGCCAGTGATTTCCAGGAGAGCGTGCAGGAACAGCACCCAGGAGCCCGGTCTCACTGCCCCAAACCCTAAGTTTTAGAGAGGTTTGGGGCAAGAGGACCTGATACCTCCCCTCACCACCACTACTGTTATTTCTCCCCCTGTTCAAGAAGAGTGCTGAGCTGCACTGTATTTCTTCCCCCTTGTTTGTCTTAATAGCAGTTGAATCCATAGGCTCTTCTACCTAGACAGAAACAGGGCCCCTGCTCAGATTGAGTTTTTATCAGCCAGGATTTGAAAAAAATCCCAATCAACTTACTTTTTATTCTGTTATAGTCCTAAGGCAAATTCATCTTTTACTTCATCTGAGAAGAAAAAAAGTCAGTAAAATAGGATATTTTCCCAAGAAGGAGATTTCTGGCTATAACATAAATGCCAAGTTATAAAAAAAAAAGAATGTTAAGGCATGGGCAATCTGAGCCATTTATTTTCAAAACAAGAGGGCTTAATCCATGCCAATGTGAATTATGGCTGTTCTATTAATTATGCCAAATGAGAGATCTTAGCTTGATCATTTTATGTAATTGAAGTTGAAGAATTAGAATGACTTCTGATTGGCCTAGAGCAGTGAAGGAGAAGCTTCTAAACACCTCACCACACACACATTGGGTATGCTGCCTCTGCTTTGTGGCTCCAGAGTAAACAGCAATGAAAGGCAGCAGCAGAGAATGCAGAAAGAGATCAGAGGGAACTTTCAGCACACATTTAAGGTACCATAGACCTTAAAGTAAAATAATTTACATCTATGCCCAAAAAGCTGGGGGATCCTACTATTGCCTTAAATGCCATTTTTGTCAGGTCCCCTCAATTAGCTGTAACTTTCCCCAATGCAACCCATTCTTCTTCCTCCCCACCAAAACCTAGCAAGGTGTTGGACACAAAGAAGGTGTTCAAAATGAGTTTAGAATTAGCTCAAAATTTCAATTATTCTGATTGCACCAATGTCAGCAGTATAGATGATTAAGAGTTGGCCATTCCCCAAAAGAGCAGACAGGGGTGGAATTGAAAGTCAGACACTATCATCTGAGAACAACAGCTTAACATGCTTTTTTTGTTTTTTTTAAAATGACAGTACTTCAAAAAGCTACATGTTTGCATTTCTCTACTATATACTATATATATTTATACAAAATACAGCTGGGCTTTAAAAAAAAAAAACCTTGCCAAAATTATACCCAAATTCTCACAAAGATATCCCAGACAGTGTTGAGAAAAAGAGAGATAGTAAGCCTTTTCACTGGGCTATGGAGAGGGGGAAGGGAGCAGCTCTACCAGAGTCCCTCTGCTCCTCTAGTAACTAATTCTCTCTGGTTCACAGGGAGGTCTCTCATGAACATGCCATCTTTGGCACTATAGGTTCACCATCACCCTAGAACATAGACTTATTGTAGATTTCTGCAAATTAGCAATCAACTTGCCTATCATGCATACAACATGTTTAGTAGTGCTATAGACTCAATTCTAACTAGCTGTCCAGTTTTATTTTATAACTCTTGATAAATCCTAAGGAGAGATTGATCATTTCTAACTGATCCTTATACTACTTGGAATTGTTTATTCAAAAATGATGTAATATTTATCTATAGGTATGCTGGCTATTTTGTCTTAGGATGGGTCAGTCCCAAGTCAGATAGTAACACACTCCCCAGCCTCCTTTGGGGTCTCATGTAAATGAGTGGCTAGGGACAAAGTTATATGTACAATCTGTGCCCTAATGACAATCTATTATATCTCTGGCCTCTTCATAAGTAATGCTCATGCTCAGAAAAACATGAACTGAAGCAGGATTACTGTGCAATGAACAAGTGTGAATAACTTAGTTATTCTCAGCAATACAATGATCCAAAACAGTCTCAAAGGACTCATGATTTTAAAAAAATCCCATATACTTCCAGATAAAAAAGTGATGGAGTCTGAATTCAGACCAAAGTAAACTTTTTTCACTTTCTTAATATTTTTGTTCAATTCCTTCCACAAAAAGATGAATATATAAAAATGTTTTACTGATTGCACATGTAAAATCTATATTTGATTGCTTGCCTTCTCAAGGGGGGTGGCAATTCAAGACTTGAAATTCTTTCTAAAATATTGAAAGCTGTTTTTATATGTCATTAGGGAAAGAATTAAATTAAATTTAAAAAATAAGTAATGCCTCCAACCCTAGTCGAAGGGGGGAATGTCATCTTGGAATCTGAAGACATTCACTTTTACATATCTCTCTCTCTGTCCATTACCACTTCCAATCTCTAGCTCAAGCTGGAGTTTCACTGGAAAACCCTAAGTCATTTATATGAGAAGTTTGCAGTATATGATCTTGATCTAGAGAGGTTTTATAATCTGAGATTTTGATCTGAGAAATCTTATGATCTCTCATTAAGGCAGAAATAGTCTCCTTCCAATAAACACCCTTATCTCCCAATCTGGCACTGATGTGCTCCCCATCTACAATCTGCTAGTATCCTGAACTTATTTTTAGCGAAGGTATTTCTTCACATGGACTAGAAAAATAGCTGATACACAATACCTCCCCCTAAAGTCTGGGGCACACTCTCCCTCAAATACATTTAGAGTCCATGACAAGAAGAGAGGGCACAAACTTTGAATATAATCATAATGAGGCACATATGTAAAGTGGCAGAGAGGTATAAAAATGCACAAAAGGCAATGGGTCTTAATGTATCCTGGGTATAAGAATAATGACATTATAAGATTATCCAAAAGATCCAAACAAGTGTTAGAAAAATGTAAAGTTATAATTATAATTAGCAAATTCTTGTGCTCAGATGTTCACTCAAAAATTCCTGATAAATTAACAGTAGAGGAGAATATGTAGAAATTGAACTCTAAATCACCCTCCAAGGAGGAGGCGGAGTTAATTAAAAAACTAGAAGATATCATGCACAGAGAAGGCTTGTCAGTGGGAAAATTCAGTTATGCTTAAAATCAAAGAAAGATGCTTCCCATGTAACTAGTACTGATTTCCTATATCACAGAATTATCACAGGCTCAAGTAAGGATTCTCTTAGGGACAGGACTCCTTGTCCTGGGGGTGGGGAATCATCAGAGCTTTGGACAGAGCAAGCTATGGAATGACTAAAATGCTAGAAGGCAACTGAGTTAAAGAATATATTTAATTTAGTGGAAAGATTCAGAAGATATGTGTTTGAATGTGTAAAGTCTGGGAGGAGAGAGAAACCTGAAATCAAACATCAAGAGATCTTGCAAAGACTAGACTAGTGTTCAAAGCCGGGTCTCTGGACAGAAATGGCATCTATAAAGCTCAACAATAACAATGTGGGAAAAAATGCTATCCAAATTTGAGTTAAGTGAGATTAATTGGTGGGGATGTTAACTACTCTATTGCTGTGGAAGGAACAAATGAGATTTCATGCTCAATCCCTCAGTCTCTCAAGATTACCTCTAAAAGGCTGAGGGGAGAAGTCATCAGTCACCTTCTGGTGTAAACCTCAAAATTCCTTAGACTTATAAATGTTGGAAATTTCACCATTGGGATATTTCATACTTGGAAAATTTCTTACTGATAGTCTATTGGAATGGGAACTCCATTGGCATGGGAGGTTCCTTCTCTTCCCTTCTTAAGATTACTTTAGGACAGAAACCCTTTGCTGAACAATGGAAAGGACTTTGACCTATGCTTGAGCATAGAACAGGAATTTCTTTGAGTCTTGATTGATTTTAGAATTGATACAATGGAGATACTTGGAATAAATCTCCACCCTATTCAGTCCTAATAGGATTGAGTAAGGGCTGCAGCCTAGATCAAAATTTAATTATTCCAATCTCTACCATACTCAAGTTAACAGGATTTAGAAAGGGCTGGAACAAAGGAGTAAAGATTTAATCATTTGAAAAATATGACCTTCAACAGACATGTGCAAAAGCCAGAAACCTCTGGGCGGTCCTGGGTTAAGCGAGAGCCTCCATTGACAGGGAAATTGATGAAGAGTGATTGGTAG
Organism: Monodelphis domestica; assembly: GCF_027887165.1. Taxonomy (NCBI): domain Eukaryota; kingdom Metazoa; phylum Chordata; class Mammalia; order Didelphimorphia; family Didelphidae; genus Monodelphis; species Monodelphis domestica. Next base: position 274,780,696 of record NC_077232.1, read on the forward strand.
ATGTGAGGACTGAGGGGAGGCAACTTGGATGGTGTCCTTAAAGATAGGAGGGTCTGGAGACTCAGGGAGAGGGGATTGAGTTTTTGGTGGGTGTGGTTCCTGGGCTCTGAGGAAGCTTGCTCTGAAGGAAGCTGAAGGTGGGGGCCTCTGAGACTGTTTCTCCATTTTGGACACGTGAGTGAAAGGGACTGATCTCTTTTCTTTGCCCCAGCTATCTAAGGGCTTGGGCCTTTGGCCCAGCCTAAACAGAAGGGGTATTTAAGCCCTATTCCCTTCTCTCCCCTTTCTCTCTCTATATATATCTCTAATTCCTTTCTTGCTCCTATTGTAATTAAACTCCAAAAAAGGCTGACGGCTGACTTGAGTTTTTCATTTAGGAATTACATAGCTGATTCCTTGGCGACCTTAAATTAATATATATCAGTCTTTTAAAGTGATTCCCTTGTAACACTGGGGACTAATCTACTAGTAATGAATATCCCCCAAACAGGAATGCAGAATTAGTGTTATGAGAGATTGAATTCATTGGAACCAGGAATAGACTTCTTTCAAGATCCCCAAAACAATAAATATGGCCTATACCTCATCGTTCTTCTCTTTTAATAACAATTTTATTCAAAAACACCACCATCACTTCCGGTCAAGATGGCGGCTTAGAGAAAGCTAAAGTTCAGATCTCCGGAAAACCCTTCCCAACCAATCTCATACTATAAGCTCCTAAGGCGCCAAAATTCAAAAAGATCAACAGCATAGACCCTGGGAATCCTCCTCCTGGACCTGGACCTGGATCAAAAGGTATGGCCCCCCTCAAAAGCCAGAACCCGAGATCACTCGGACCTAAGGGGTAGGAGCGCAGAATCCAAGGCTCCTGGAAGCCGCAGCCCCGCCCTGCTCAGAGAGCAGGGTCGTCTGAAACAACAGTAACCCTCAGGGCCTTCTATCCGAGTCCCAGTGAAAGTCACTGCCCTCGGAGCTCCTGGAAGCGCAGTCCATCCCCCTGCAGAGAGCAGGGTCGTCTGAAACAACAGCAGCCCTCAGGGCTGACAAAACAGCCTCACGGCCACCTATTCTGAAGGCAACTTCCGGAAAGCAACCCAACCAGTCGAGGGGGCACCTTAGCAGCAGGGAAACAGAGAGAACCGGGGGAGAGTGTGGCCCCCTGGTCCGACCCTTCCATTCCAGTTCCAGTGAAAGTCATTGCCTGAAGGCATACTCAGTTTAACCCAGGGAAAGCTCATAGAACTGACAATCTGCCCAGGACTAAAGCCTCTGAAAACCAGACATAGATAAGAAAAGCTAATCCTCCCCATTCAGAGATGGCAAACTCCACAGAAGCACAGAAGCCCCAAAATCCCAAGAAAAATAAGAAGAAAGGGGCAACTTTGTACACATTCTATGGAACCAAAATACAAAATACAGAGGAGATAGAAGTCTATACACAAGAAAATGCTCCGAAACCTTCCAAAGGAAATGGAAACTCTCCACAAACCCATGAAGAATTTGAATCAGAAATGACCAAAAAGATGGAAGCCTTCTGGGAGGAAATGTGGGAAATAATGCAAAAGAAATTCACGCATCTACAAAACCAGTTTGACCAAAGTGAAAAGGAAAACCAGGCTTTAAAGGCAACTGGAAGACAACGATCGGGTAAAAGAGCAAGAATTAATAAAACAAAGCCAAAATACCAAGAAATTAGAAGAGAACATAAAATATCTCACCAACAAGGTGACAGATCTGGAAAATAGAGGGAGAAGAGATAATTTAAGAATAATTGGACTTCCAGAAAAGTCAGAAATAAACACCAAACTCAACATCGTGATACAAGATATAATCAAAGAAAATTGCCCCGAGATTCTAGAACAAGGGGGCAATACAGCCATTGACAGAGCTCACAGAACACCTTCTACACTAAACTCCCAAAAGACAACTCCCAGGAATGTAATTGCCAAATTCCAAAGCTCTCAAACAAAAGAAAAAATCCTACAGGAAGCCAGAAAAAGACAATTTAGATATAAAGGAATCCCAATCAGGGTCACACAAGACCTTACAAGTTCTACTCTGAATGATTGTAAGGCATGGAACATGATCTTCAGAAAGGCAAGAGAGCTGGGTCTTCAACCAAGAATCAGCTACCCAGCAAAACTGACTATATACTTCCAAGGGAAAGTATGGGCATTCAACAAAATAGAAGACTTCCAACTTTTTGCAAAGAAAAGACCAGAGCTCTGTGGAAAGTTTGATACCGAAAATCAAAGAGCAAGGAATACCTTAAATATTAAGGAAAGGGGAAAAATGTTATCTTCTTCTTTTATTCAAACTCTCTTCTATAAGGACTACATTTATATCAATCTATGTATACTAACATGTGGGGAAAATGTAATGTATAAATAGGGGGTAAAGAAAGACCAAATAGAATAATCTTTCTCACACAAAGATTCACATGGGAAGGGGAGGGGAAGAAAACTATAAGAAGGAGAGGAAGAGAGGGTTTTTTTTTTCTACTTAAACCTTAATCTCAGGGAAATCAACTCTGAGAGGGAAAAACATCCAGATCCATTGGGATCTTGAATTCTATCTTACCCAACAAGGGTAGGGAGAAGGGAAAACCAAGGGGGGGAGGGGGAGAGGGAGAACAAAAAGGGAGGGAAAGAGAGGGGGGAGGGGGAGGGAAGAAAAAGGGAGGGACTAAAAAGGGAAATATCAAGGGAGGGGACAAGGGGGACTGATTCAAAGTAAATCACTGGACTAAAAGGTAGAGCCGAAGAAGAAAAGGTTAGAATTAGGGAAGGATATCAAAATGCCAGGGAGTCCACAAATGACAATCATAACTTTGAATGTGAATGGGATGAACTCACCCATAAAACGTAGACGAATAGCAGAATGGATTAGAATCCAAAACCCTACCATATGTTGTCTTCAAGAAACACACATGAGGAGGGAGAGACTTCCGGTCAAGATGGCGGTGTAGAAGCAGCGAAAGTTCAGACCTCGGAAACCCTTCCCTACCGATCACAAACAGAGTGCTCCTAAGACACCGAAATTCAAGCTGAACAACAGGATAGACCTGGGTAAACCTCCTCCTGGACCTGGATCAAAAGGTACCATACCCCAAAAGCCAGAACCCTAGATCACTCAGATCTAAGGAGTAGACAGAAAGAAGGTCCCAGGACCCATCCCCCCCAACCCAGAGTGCTGAACCCAAGGCAGCAGCGGGAACCTCAGGGCTCTGAGGACTCACCTTGAAAGCAACCCGAGCCACTCTCCGGCGCGCCCAACACAGATGGCAGGGAAGCATAGAGAGAAGGGGGAAGCCTGTGGCCCCCTGGCTGGGTTCTTCCCTCTGGGTCTCGGAGGAGGTCCCAGCTTTGGGGCACTAGCTGAGCCCAATCCCATCGGAAGCCCTCAGAGCTACTGAAAGGACAGAGGGCTCAGGGTTGGCAAAGGGGTGGCTCTGAAGAGCCTACCTTGAAAGTAACCCGGGCCAGTTTCTGGGCACTCAACACAGGCTGTGGAAGAGGAGGTGGCTGCTTTTCTCTTTCTTCCTTTTTTTGGCTCCGGGATCATTCGGCCCACACTACCTGCACCTAATCCCATCAGGAGCCATCAGAGTCCAGGCAAGCCACTACCCCTCCCCCCTTAGAGAGCAGGGTCTTCTGAAAGAACCAGCTGAACCTAATCCCATCAGGAGCTCTCAGAGCTACTGAAAGGACAGAAAACTCAGGGCTGGCAAAGGGGTTGCTCCAAAGAGCTTTCCTTGAAAGTAACCCGGGCCAGTTTCTGGACACTCAACACAGACTGTGGAAGAGGAGGTAGCTGCTTTTTTTTTCTTCCTTTTTTTGGCTCTGGGATCTTTCGGCCCACACCACCTGAACCTAATCTCATCAGGAGCCCTCATAGTCCAGGCAAGCCACAACCCCTCCCCCCTTAGAGAGCTGGGTCTTCTGAAAAAACAGAAACCTAGAGGCGAAGTCAAGATGGCAGCCTAGAAGGAGCACAGACCTGGCAGCCTCGCCAGAGTTTTAGAGATCCTCCATATCTGCTCCAGCCGTCCAGGAAGTTTAAAACTCAGAATAAACCCAGCCCAACTAAGCTGAACTCAATCCCATCAAAAGTCTCCAGAACACATGGAAGCCCAGGCTCCCCATCCATCCTCACTGACTGCTGGACTTTAAGCCAATCAAAAGCTTCCAGAGGACAGGAAAGCTCAAACCCCCAACAACCCTCCCTCAGAGATTACACCAAGAGATCCTCTGTTAAAGCTCCAAGAGGGGAGACTGATAGAAGTCCCTAAAAAACAAAAAAATGAGAGGAACAAGAGCACAGACAAATACAGGGAGGAAAGAAGGGGTGAATTTGAACAAACAACAGAAACAGAAGAAAGAAACTACAATAGACAGCTACTACTCACCAAATGGAACAGAGAGGGAGAGATCAGCAAACGATAAACCAGAAATCCCAGCGAATTGGATACAGGCTGTGGAAGAACTCAAAACACAACTAAGAGAGGCTGAAGACAATTGGGAAAAGAACTTAAAAATTAAGAGAAGTCATCTGGAAACAGAGACACTTGAACTAAAACAAGAAAATAGTGTCCTGAAAGCCAAAATCATCCAGCTGGAAAATGAGGCAAAGGAGATGAAAGATGAGGCAAAGGAGATGAAAGACGAGATAAAGAGGATGAAAGATGAGATAAAGAGGATGAAAGACGATCTTCAAAGAAACTCAGACCAGAAGGAAAAAGATGACCAAAAAGCCAAAGATGAAATCCAATCTTTAAGAATCAGAGTAAAACAACTAGAATCAAGTGACCTCACAAGGCAGCAGGACACTATAAAACACAACAAAAAGAATGAAAAAATTGAGGAAAATGTGAAGCATCTCATTCACAAAACAGACGATTTAGAAAATCGTTCAAGAAGAGACAATTTAAGAATAATTGGACTACCAGAAGACCACGACAAAAGAAAAAGCCTGGACATAATACTAGAGGAAATTATCCAGGAAAACTGTCCCGAAATCCTAGAACAAGAGGGGAAAGTGGAGATTGAAAGAATCCACAGATCACCCCCTGTTTTTAATCCCCAACTGACAACACCAAGAAATGTTATAGCCAAATTCAAAAACAATCAGATAAAAGAACAGGTATTACAAGCTGCCAAAAAGAAACCATTCAGATACCATGGAAACATGGTGAGGATAACACAGGATCTGTCTGCATCCACACTGAAGGACCGAAAGGCATGGAATATGATATTCCGGAAAGCAAGGGAACTAGGCCTACAGCCAAGAATAAAATACCCATCAAAACTGACTATATTCTTACAGGGGAAAGTATGGTCATTTAACACAACAGAGGAATTTCAAGCATTCATAAATAAAAGACCAGACCTGAACAGAAAATTCAAAGTCCAACCACAGAACTCAAGAGAATCATCAAAAGGTAATTAAAAAGAGGGGAAAAACAACAACAACAACAAAGGTTTTTTTTTAAGAGACTCAATAAGTTAAAATGATATGTATCCCTATAAGAAAAGAGGTCATTGGCAACTCTTAAAAACTGTTGCTATCACCTAAGCAGCTAGAAGAACTACACTCAGAGGGAACAGTGACAAACTGTATAGGATGAAAGGACAAGACATAAATAGGTATATAGAGATATGCATGCATAAATACATATACATATGTATGTATATATATATACATGACTAAAGCTAAAAAAGAAAAGAGGTTATGACTAAAAGAAATGTGAAAAGAAACAAATGGGGGTAAATTTATATGTCACAAAGCATGGCGGGAGGGGGGAGAACATGGATACACTGGAAGGGTAAAGAGGTTGGAGACAGGAAATATTCAACTCTTACGTACTTTGAAACTGACCCAAAGAGGAAAGAACAATCCAATCCATTGGGGAAGAGAATAGATTTGCGCCCTATAGAGGAGTAGAAGGGTAAAAAACATACTGGTGGGGAGGGAAGCAGTACAAGGAAGGTAGGCTTTTGTACAAACAAAACCAATGTAACTAAAATCAGAAGGAAAACAACAAATTGGGAAAAAAATCTTCATAAAAACCTCTGACAAAGGTTTAATTACTCAAATTTATAAAGAGCTAAATCAATTGTACAAAAAATCAAGCCATTCCCCAATTGATTAATGGGCAAGGGACATGGATAGGCAGTTTTCAGATAAAGAAATCAAAACTATTAATAAGCACATGAAGAAGTGCTCCACATCTCTTATAATCATAGAGATGCAAATCAAAACAACTCTGAGGTATCACCTCACACCTAGCAGATTGGCTAACATAACAGTTATGGAAAGTAATGAATGCTAGAGGGGATGTGGCAAAGTAGGGACATTAATTCATTGCTGGTGGAGTTGTGAACTGATCCAACCATTCTGGAGGGCAATTTGGAACTATGCCCAAAGGGCGATAAAAGAATGTCTACCCTTTGATCCAGCCATAGCACTGCTGGGTCTGTACCCCAAAGAGATAAGGGACAAAAAGACTTGTACAAAAATATTCATAGCTGCGCTCTTTGTGGTGGCCAAAAATTGGAAAACGAGGGGATGCCCATCAATTGGGGAATGGCTGAACAAATTGTGGTATATGTTGGTGATGGAATATTATTGTGCAAAAAGGAATAATAAAGTGGAGGAGTTCCATGGAGACTGGAACGACCTCCAGGAAGTGATGCAGAGCGAGAGGAGCAGAACCAGGAGAACATTGTACACAGAGACAAACACACTGTGGTATAATCGAACGTAATGGACTTCTCCATTAGTGGCAGTGTAATGTCCCTGCACAATCTGCAGGGATCAAGGAGAAAAAAACACTATCCATAAGCAGAGGACAAACTGAGGGAGTAGAAACACTGAGGAAAAGCAACTGCTTGACTACAATGGCTGAGGGGACATGACAGAGGAAAGACTCTGAGCGAACACTCTGATGCAAATACTAACAACATGTCAATGGGTTCAAGTCAAGAACACATATGATACCAGTGGAATCACACGTCGGCCACGGGGGGTGGGAGGGAGGACAAGAAAATGATCTTTGTCTTTAATGAAAAATGTATGGAAATGATCAAATAAAATACTATAAAATTAAAAAAAAAAAAAAGAAACACACATGAGGCGGGTTGACACCCACAAGGTCAGAATTAAAGGATGGAGTAAGATCTTCTGGGCCTCAACTGACAGCAAGAAGGCAGGAGTGGTAATCATGATATCTGATAAAGCCAAAGCAAAAATAGACCGGATCAAAAGGGATAGGGAAGGTAATTATATTTTGTTAAAAGGGACTTTAGACAATGAGGAAATATCATTAATCAACATGTATGCACCAAATAATATAGCACCCAAATTTCTAATGGAGAAACTAGGAGAATTGAAGGAAGAAATAGACAGTAAAACCATATTAGTGGGAGACTTAAACCAACCATTATCAAATCTAGATAAATCAAATCAAAAAATAAATAAGAAAGAGGTAAAAGAAGTGAATGAAATCTTAGAAAAATTAGAATTAATAGACATATGGAGAAAAATAAATAGGGATAAAAAAGGAATACACCTTCTTCTCAGCACCACATGGCACATTCACAAAAATTGACCATACATTAGGTCACAGAAACATAGCCCACAAATGCAGAAAAGCAGAAATAATGAATGCAGCCTTCTCAGATCACAAGGCAATAAAAATAATGATCAGTAATGGTACATGGAAAACCAAATCTAAAACTAATTGGAAATTAAACAATATGATACTCCAAAACCGTTTAGTTAAAGAAGAAATCATAGAAACAATTAATAATTTCATTGAGGAAAATGACAATGGCGAGACATCCTTTCAAACCTTTTGGGATGCAGCCAAAGTGGTAATCAGAGGTAAATTCATATCCCTGAATGCTTATATTAACAAACTAGGGAGAGCAGAGATCAATCAATTGGAAAAGCAAATGAAAAAGCTCGAAAGTGATCAAATTAAAACCCCCCAGCAGAAAACCAAACTAGAAATCCTAAAAATTAAGGGAGAAATTAATAAAATCGAAAGTGATAGAACTATTGATTTAATAAATAAGACAAGAAGCTGGTACTTTGAAAAAACAAACAAAATAGACAAAGTACTGGTCAATCTAATTAAAAAAAGGAAGGAAGAAAAGCAAATTCACAGCATTAAAGATGAAAAGGGGGACAACACCTCTGATGAAGAGGAAATTAAGGCAATCATTAGAAATTACTTTGCCCAATTATATGGCAACAAATACACCAATTTAGGAGAAATGGATGAATATATACAAAAATACAAACTGCCTAGACTAACAGAAGAGGAAATAGAATTCTTAAATAATCCCATATCAGAAAATGAAATCCAACAAGCCATCAAAGAACTTCCTAAGAAAAAATCCCCAGGGCCTGATGGATTCACCAGTGAATTCTATCAAACATTCAGAGAACAGTTAATCCCAATACTATACAAACTATTTGACATAATAAGCAAAGAGGGAGTTCTACCAAACTCCTTTTACGACACAAATATGGTACTGATTCCAAAACCAGGCAGGTCAAAAACAGAGAAAGAAAACTATAGACCAATCTCCCTAATGAATATAGATGCAAAAATCTTAAATAGGATACTAGCAAAAAGACTCCAGCAAGTGATCAGAAGGATCATTCATCATGATCAAGTAGGATTCATACCAGGGATGCAGGGCTGGTTCAACATTAGGAAAACCATCCACATAATTGACCACATCAACAAGCAAACTAGCAAGAACCACATGATTATCTCAATAGATGCAGAAAAAGCCTTTGATAAAATACAACACCCATTCCTATTAAAAACACTAGAAAGCATAGGAATAGAAGGGTCATTCCTAAAAATAATAAACAGTACATATCTAAAACCATCAGCTAATATCATCTGCAATGGGGATAAACTAGATGCATTCCCAATAAGATCAGGAGTGAAACAAGGATGCCCATTATCACCTCTACTATTTGACATTGTACTAGAAACACTAGCAGTAGCAATTAGAGAAGAAAAAGAAATTGAAGGCATCAAAATAGGCAAGGAGGAGACCAAGTTATCACTCTTTGTGGATGACATGATGGTCTACTTAAAGAATCCTAGAGATTCAACCAAAAAGCTAATTGAAATAATCAACAAATTTAGCAAAGTTGCAGGATACAAAATAAACCCACCTAAATCATCAGCTTTTCTATATACCTCCAACACAGCTCAGCAGCAAGAACTAGAAAGAGAAATCCCATTCAAAATCACCTTAGACAAAATAAAATACCTAGGAATATACCTCCCGAGACAAACACAGGAACTATATGAACACAACTACAAAACACTCTCCACACAACTAAAACTAGACTTGAGCAATTGGAAAAACATTAACTGTTCATGGATAGGACGAGCCAATATAATAAAAATGACCATCCTACTCAAACTTATTTATCTATTTAGTGCCATACCCATTGAACTACCAAAATACTTCTTCACTGATTTAGAAAAAAATATAACAAAATTCATTTGGAACAATAAAAGATCAAGGATATCCAGGGAAATAATAAAAAAACACATATGATGGGGGCCTTGCAGTCCTTGACCTTAAACTATATTACAAAGCAGCAGTCATCAAAACAATTTGGTACTGGCTAAGAAACAGAAAGGAAGATCAGTGGAATAGACTGGGGGAAAGCAACCTCAGCAAGACAGTATACGATAAACCCAAAGATCCCAGCTTTGGGGACAAAAATCCACTATTCGATAAAAACTGCTGGGAAAATTGGAAGACAGTGTGGGAGAGACTAGGAATAGATCAACACCTCATACCCTACACCAAGATAAATTTAAAATGGGTGAGTGACTTAAACATAAAGAAGGAAACCATAAGTAAATCGGGTAAACACAGAACAGTATACATGTCAGACCTTTGGGAGGGGGAAGGCTTTAAAACCAAGCAAGACATAGAAAGAATCACAAAATGTAAAATAAATCATTTTGACTACATCAAACTAAAAAGCTTTTGTACAAACAAAACCAATGTAACTAAAATCAGAAGGGAAACAACAAATTGGGAAAAAATCTTCATAGAAACCTCTGACAAAGGTTTAATTACTCATATTTATAATGAGCTAAATCAATTGTACAAAAAATCAAGCCATTCTCCAATTGATAAATGGGCAAGGGACATGGATAGGCAGTTCTCAGATAAAGAAATCAAAACTATTAATAAGCACATGAAGAAGTGTTCTAAATCTCTTATAATCAGAGAGATGCAAATAAAAACAACTCTGAGGTATCACCTCACACCTAGCAGATTGGCTAACATAACAGCAAAGGAAAGTAATGAATGCTGGAGGGGATGTGGCAAAGTAGGGACATTAATTCATTGCTGGTGGAGTTGTGAACTGATCCAACCATTCTGGAGGGCAATTTGGAACTATGCTCAAAGGGCTACAAAAGAATATCTACCCTTTGATCCAGCCATAGCACTGCTGGGTCTGTACGCTCTTTGTGGTGGCCAAAAACTGGAAAATGAAGGATGCCCATCAATTGGGGAATGGCTGAGTAAATTGTGGTATATGTTGGTGATGGAATACTATTGTGCTAAAAGGAATAATAAGGTGGACGAGTTCCATGGAGACTGGAACAACCTCCAGGAAGTGATGCAGAGCGAGAGGAGCAGAACCAGGAGAACATTGTACACAGAGACTAATACACTGTGGTATAATCGAACGTAATGAACTTCTCCATTAGTGGTGGTGTAATGTCCCTGAACAATTTGCAGGGATCTGGGAGAAAAAAACAGTATTCATAAGCAAAGGATAAACTATGGGAGTGGAAACACCGAGGAAAAGCAACTGCCTGAATACAGCGGTTGAGGGGACATGACAGAGGAGAGACTCTGAATGAACACTCTAATGCAAATATTATCAACATAGCAATGGGTTCAAATCAAGAAAACATCTAATGCCCAGTGGATTTACGCGTCGGCTATGGAGGGTGGGGGGGGGGGGAAGGAAAAGAAAACGATCTATGTCTTTAATGAATAATGCTTGGAAATGATCAAATAAAGTATATTTAAAAAAAACATAAAAAAAACCCAACACAATCAAGATACAGTAATAGGAACAGAAATATTTTTAGTTACAAATGAAAAATAGTTGGCCATAATACATCAGGCAAACTGAGAAAGTGAGTTAGTACCAGGTTCAAAGGAAGAAAGTGTACAAGAAACGAGTATTTCTTAAATAAATTTGTTTTTTTAATTAGCAAAAATTCACCTTCTTTCCTCATACTTACCCCACACTGAAAAAGAACAAAACCCCTATTACAAACATGTATAGGCAAGCAAAACAAAATTCTACATTGTTCATGTCAAAAAGAAAGGAAAGTATGAACACACATACCTAAAACATGCATTCTGCACTCAGTCTTTCATCTCTATCAGCAAATGGGCAGCATATTTCATTGATAGTCCTCTGGAATCATGGCTGGTGATTGTGCTGATCTGAGTGTAATTTCTTCTAAATTGTTGGTTGTTACAATATTGGCATTGTAAATATTATTCTCCTGGTTCTGTTCACTTCATTACTCATCAGTTCACATAAGTCTTCTCAGATTTTCCTGAAACTATCCACTTCATCATTTCTTAAAGTATTCTATCACATTTATATTTCCAAACTTATATTCACCTGTCAATGAGTAACCCCTAAGATTTTGATTCTTTACCCTCTTGAAAAGACCATTTTGGGGGACAGCCTCTCCATCCATGCTGTCCCCATGGAGGAACAACCTTTCCTTTCATGCTGTCCTCCCAGGGAACTGCTCTCCACCTTGCTGTTCCACCTTGCTATCCTCCTGGCCACTCTCAACATTACTTTCTAAATTAATAAATCTCTTTTTGTTTTTAAGCTAAGTTTGGAGTCATTGCATGCTTGCAAAAGGTACCCTTCCCAAACCCAAAGGTATCCTTTGACACCCATAACATTGTGATGCCCAATGTGATTTTTGGCTCTCCTGAAAGCTACGCCTATACCCCGGATCGTCCACCAGGACATGGCTTCTCAGGTAGGAAAGGAGCCTTTTCTTTTGACTCCTGAAACCCCCATCTTTTGGGTGATATCTCTGTGGGAACTCTTTTGTGCTCTCTCTCCCATCGGCCCCAGATCAGTCTGGCAACTGGAGTTTGGGGTCTATCTGTCGGCTCCCCGTTATACTGGAAGACGGTTCTAAGTTGTGTGGGAAGTCTTGCCGCCTCAGTTTACACTGAGCGCTCGCCTCAGTACTGGAACTGAGTGCTTTTGGTCAGGCAACCTATGGACATATAGCTGTTGACCCTCCGTGTAGAATTGGCCAATTCTGCATCTAAATGGGACAGAGACAGAGAGAACCCCGAGATTCCACTTTGGGGTATATATTTAAAAATTGGAAAAAATTGGCACTAAACAGCTTAAAGAAAAAGCAACCAATTTCTTTTTGTAATGTTGACTGGCAACCTTACATTTTTGATAAGCAAGAGGCACTATTCATGGCAAATCCTTTTTTTTCCCAGCCTGAGGTCAAGCCAGATAGGGACTAGCCAACCCAATTAAGACAAAGTGAGAAGCATGCTTGCAGGCCTCTCCTATTGGGAGGAGATCAAGTCTAAGAGCCTGAGAGAAAATTCAGTTGGATTTTTTTGTTTGTTTGTTTTCTCTCATGTTAAACAGCTGAGCAACATCAAAAAAAAATGATGAGAAAATTGACTTTTTGTTACCCTAAAAATTCCAACACCAGGTAGCAATTGGAAATATTTTATGGACAGAAGCTCTGTACCTTTTAGATTTACTCTCTCACCAGGCACCCAGTTCTCCAAACCCTACACTTCACTTGGATCTTAAGGCCAGGGCCCGCCTAAAAAATCCAGGTGAAGATTGGGGGAAGGAAACGGGGAAGCTTTTCATTTCACTGATCAGATTTTCCTTCCTCCTTTACTGCAGAGCAGAAGAAGGATTGATTCTGAACAGAAACTGGTGAGACACCCGTATTTTGGGGATTTTTAAATGTCTTACACTTTTAAAACTAAGGTTTTTTTTTTTAACTTGTAGAACAACCTATTAATTATCTTCTGTTTTGAGGTAAACAGGGAGAGATAAGAAGACCTGATAAATCTCCTTTCCCTGTCTGCTAGGCAGAAGTAAGTAACGCTTAAAATCTGTCTATTAGAGGTATTTATTGGTATTTTATTTCAAAATTGTGATCCTGTATTTATATGGGTTAAAAAAAATAACATCCTAATTTTAATTTTGTCAGACAGTGAAATTTGTTTGTATAGAAAAGCCACAAATTGCTTTTGTAAAATAAGTTTTTAGCAGTATAGCCTTGAAAAGACTGCATTCCATCCTTATCTACCTTTCCATCATAAGAGGTTTAAAGAAAAAAATTCATTATAAAGTGTTTAAATTTACCAAAAATGGGTTTTTGTTTAAAATTATCAAATGGTTTTCTTCTCAATGGTTTTCATCCAAGTGTATTAAAGTTGGAATAACTTTATTATCACATTTAATTTCTTGGTCTTGAAAATAGATAATCAGCATGCTTGTCAAAAGGCTTGCTTTAAGGTTTACAGTCCTTAAAAGGTTTCAAAACTCTAAATTTAAAATAGATCCTGTAATACTAAATGCTTTATGAAATTTTTTACATGTTATGTGAGTTGCTGTTGAAATATGTATTTTAAATATTGTTTGGATGTAAAACAAGCTCATTGTAAACCTGACTCTACCATAGATTTTGTTCAATACTCAGTGGTTACCTCAGTTTCCCAATTTGTTCTATGAACTAAAATTTATAACTGAGTACTATGCTAAAGTTACAGTATTTCAATGATCCTTTGAATCAGAATTCTTTGGGTTACCGATTAGCAATTAAAGTGATATCAATAGATGTTTAAAAGCAAGTCATAGAAGGTGAAGAGTTATGTTGGGTTTGAATTCAGATGTAGATTTGTGAAGGAAGAATGGAAGTTGTGTTCTGCCTTTTTAAGCAGAGGGTTTTGAAGAGAGAGAGAGAGAGAGAGAGAGAGAGAGAGAGAGAGAGGGATGGAAGGAGGGAGGGAGAGAGAGAGAGAGAGAGAGAGAGAGAGAGAGAGAGAGAGAGAGAGAGAGAGAGAGAGAGAGAGAGAGGGAGGGAAGGAGGGAGGGAGGGAGAGAGAGAGAGAGAGAGAGAGAGAGAGAGAGAGAGAGAGAGAGAGAGAGAGAGAGAGAGAGAGAGAGAGAGAGAGAGAGAGAGAGAGAGAGAAGGTGAAAGAAAATAGATGTTTTGTTCTCACAATTGGATCTTTAACTTAGGGATCATTTCTAGAATTGAGGTATGTAGTTTTGGAAAATCAAAATTCCTTAGAGAGATTCCTAACTGGTCTTGTCTTAGTTCCTTCAGATAGCCTAAGGTCAGGATATGATCTAGCCTTGATTTGTATTTACTGTAGAGCTAATGAATTCAACATTCCTGTTCAGGTTTTATGACTAAATTGTGACAAATTAATTATTGCCAAAATATGTAAGAATAACTGCTATAATGTAGACTTATAGGCTTTAAGGAATCCTTAGAGAGGGTAAATGGTCAGAAAAGCTTGTTTGAGGGTATGGAAATTTGTTTTTGGACTGCTAATAAGCAAAATTTCTCTTGAGCTGTTAATGGGTGAGACTTGTCCTTTAAGGAAAAGGCCTCTGGCATCCAGTGGCAAGTGCTCTAAGGAGAAAAAGTCCTAGGATGGTTAAATGTGTAATGCCAATTGTTATTGTAGTAATTTTCTTTGTTTCTATCCCCCTAGTCCTGGTTTTCTACACTTCTTTCTTAGGGACTGACTCTCCCCTTGTGACCTGTCTGACCAGTTCTGGACATCCTTCACATCTCCAAGCAGGTTTCCAGCTACCTAGGTCCCAGGCACTCACTGAGGACATGTCCCTAAGATCCTGTACCCACAGCCTTTCCACCCCTGCTATCTTAATTAACCCCTTTTACTTTAGCCTTTAACTACCTGTCCATAACTTTCTTTCCTTAAAATTTGGGTCTTCTATGTTTCAAATCATGCATACCCAGCCAGCCAGACATATAATTCTCTGATTCAGCTTGGGGAAGCGTTAGCCAAAGTGGATCCCTCTAACTGTTGGGTTTGTATGAAGCACCCCCAAAGTGGAGAGAATCCCAGGCCTCTAGCCCAAGATCTCAGTGCCTCTGAGGTGTATCCAAGACCTGAGGCTTTAAGGAGATTAGCAACCACTCCAGTTTTTTGCTACTCCCCTGTGGGATATGTAGGTTTGTAACCTTGTCATCTCTAGTTGCTTCTAGGGTAAAAGCACTCTTGGGAGTCACCCAGATGCCAGATTCCACCATAACCCCGGCAACCATCCCAGCGTGATGCTCTGGACACTGTCTACAGTCAATGCCTCTCTCTCCTAAGGACCTCTTTACACCCATTTTCACCTCTGAAGAAGTTACAGAAGACAGATCGCAGTCCAGTTTTCCCTTACATATTGGAAGAGGGGGGAGATGACATGGGCACTGTGCCCCCCAGAGGCCCAGGCCGGCTATTGGGGGGGGCTCCTTTGCCCTTGCATCCTTGTGGCTCTTGGCCTGGAGGCGCCCAGTGACCCCACCCAGGGTCCTGGGATGTTTACCCTCTTTTGTCCTCTGGATTTGGGGTGGACGGGGAGGTGGATCTTTGTGCCTCTGGGAGGACCCCAGTCGGATGGCCACCCCACCCCGCCGAATGCCTGGGGGACTGACATTCTGGTCGAGTCCACACTAGGACATAGCATCTGGGGAGTGTATAATCCCCGGAGCTGGTGTCATCTGGGTGACGGTCTCTCCATCCATAATGTCCCCATGGAGGAACAGCCTTTCCTTTCATGCTGTCCTCCCAGGGAGCTGCTCCCCACCTTGCTGTTCTGCCTTGCTGTCCTACTGGCCACTCTCAACATTACTTTCTAGATTGGTGAATCTCTTTTTGTTTTTGGGCTAGGTTTGGAGTCATTGCATGCTTGCGGGAGGTGTCATTCCCGAACCCAAGGGTGTCCTTCGACACCCGTGACAATATGACTATTATTGTGGGCAGGGAGGGATGCCCTTTTTGGGTTGGGGGGATGCCTTTTGCGGGCATGCGGTGACTCCAAAACTTGGCTTGAAAACAGGGAGAGATTTGTTGATTTGGAGAGTGGTGTTGGGAGTGGCCGGGAGGGTGTCGGGGTGGAGCAGCGGGGTGGGGAGCAGTTCCCTGGGGGGACAGCATGAGGGGGGGGGGCTGTTCCTCCATGGGGACGGCATGGATGGAGAGCTGTCCCCCGGACGGCATCAGTTCTGGGGATTGTGTGCTCTTTGGATTCTGGGTCCTGGTGTGGACAAGACCGGAGTGAGTGTTGGTCCCTCGGGCATTTGGTGGGGTGGGGTGGTCATCTGGCTGGGGTCTGCCTGGAGGCATGGAGATTTATTTCTTTGTCCATCTTAGATCTGGAGGACAGGGGAGGGTGGGCATCTCCAGACCCTGGGTGGGGTCATTGGGTGTTTCTCGGTTGGGAGTTGTGGAGATGCAGGGACAAGGGAATTTTCTCTGGTGGTAGTTGGCCTGGGTTTCTGGGGGTGCAGTGCCCATGTCAACTATGATTACTTATTAGATTAGAAGGGAAGTTTGGACATCTCTCTCTCTCTCTCTCTCTCTCTCTCTCTCTCTCTCTCTCTCTCTCTCTCTCTCTCTCTCTCTCTCTCTCTCTCTCTCTCTCTCGTCTCTTATTTTCTTTTCCTTTTTCTCTGTTCAAGAAGTGAGGAAATACACCATTACCTTAGTTCAACATACACTCCCTCCAGGCCCATATGTTTTCCTTTCAGAAATAATTGCACAAAATATTTTTAGGATTGTTAATAATTGGTTTTTCATTACATAAGAGAATTTTAAAATATGTTTACATTTGTCCTGAACTATGGATTGCTAATCTAAAATTTCCATTGTAGTTTGTATAGTTCATATTAAAAATCTACCACTACTCCACTCTCAGAAATAAAAAAAGACCATTTTATACATCCTTAAAGTTTGTTTTGTTTTAAATTAATCTACTCTCTCTCTCTAGTCTCCTCTTCCTATTTCTCTGTTGAATGAAAGTATTTCTGTCCCCAAATGTATGTTTTTGAGTAGTCTTCCCTTCTTTGATTATTTCAAATGAGAGTGAGGTTTCATATCAGCCACTCCCTTCCCTTCCTCCTTGCTTGAAAACAAAAAACAAACCAACAAAAGACCTTACCTTCTGTCTTAGAATATAAGTGTTGATCACAAGACAGAAGAGAGGTAAGGGCTAAGCATTTGGGGCAAGTGACTTGCCCAAAGTCACACAGCTAGGAAGTTTTTTAGGACATTTTTGAACCCAGGTTCTTCCTGTCTCCAAGGCTTGCACTTTATTCACTGAGCTAGACTTCTATTTGTCTAACCCTTGTGTATTCTTCATCCTCTCTCCTATTCTTCTTTGAAGATCATTGAGACAGAAGAGAACAACTTCTAAGCAACAGAAATAGATATCCATCTTCTTAGACTCTATTTATGATCATGGTTGAAGATAGAGTTCCTAGGGAATACTGTATATGGATAATCTCCCGATATTAGAAGGTAAACAGGTTGTCCTTGTATTGGTTTATGAGTTTTCATTCAAGTTTACTTTTATGTTTCTCTTAACTCTGTTGTGTCAAAGTTTCTATGCAGCTCTGCCCTTTTCCTCAGAAATGCTTGGAAGTCCTCTACTTCTTTAAAAAGCCATCTTTCTCTTATAAGATCATATTCCATTTTGCTAGGTAAATTATTCTTTTTTTTTTTAAATATATTTTATTTGATCATTTCCAAGCATTATTCGTTAAAGACATAGATCATTTTCTTTTCCTCCCCCCCACCCCCCATAGCCGACGCGTAAGTCCACTGGGCATTAGATGTTTTCTTGATTTGAACCCATTGCTTTGTTGATAGTATTTGCATTAGAGTGTTCATTTAAAGTCTATCCTCTGTCATGTCCCCTCAACCTCTGTATTCAGGCAGTTGCTTTTTCTCGGTGTTTCCACTCCCATAGTTTATCCTTTGCTTATGAATGGTGTTTTTTTTCTCCTGGATCCCTGAAAGTTGTTCAGGGACATTACACCGCCCCTAATGGAGAAGTCCATTACGTTCGATTATACCACAGTGTATTAGTCTCTGTGTACAATGTTCTCCTGGTTCTGCTCCTCTCGCTCTGCATCACTTCCTGGAGGTTGTTCCAGTCTCCATGGAACTTCTCCACTTTATTATTCCTTTGAGCACAATAATATTCCATCACCAACATATACCACAGTTTGTTCAGCCATTCCCCAATTGATGGGCATCCCCTCGTTTTCCAGTTTTGGGCCACCACAAAGAGCGCAGCTATGAATATTTTTGTACAAGTCTTTGTGTCCATTATCTCTTTGGGGTACAGACCCAGCAGTGCTATGGCTGGGTCAAAGGGTAGATATTCTTTTGTCGCCCTTTGGGCATAGTTCCAAATTGCCCTCCAGAATGGTTGGATCAGTTCACAACTCCACCAGCAATGAATTAATGTCCCTACTTTGCCACATCCCCTCCAGCATTCATTACTTTCCTTTGCTGTTATGTTAGCCAATCTGCTAGGTGTGAGGTGATACCTCAGAGTTGTTTTGATTTGCATCTCTCTGATTATAAGAGATGTAGAACACTTCTTCATGTGCTTGTTAATAGTTTTGATTTCTTTATCTGAGAACTGCCTATCCATTTCCCTTGCCCATTTATCAATTGGAGAATGGCTTGATTTTTTGTACAATTGATTTAGCTCATTATAAATATGAGTAATTAAACCTTTGTCAGAGGTTTCTATGAAGATTTTTTCCCAATTTGTTGTTTCCCTTCTGATTTTAGTTATATTGGTTTTGTTTGTACAAAAGCTTTTTAGTTTGATGTAGTCAAAATGATTTATTTTACATTTTGTGATTCTTTCTATATCTTGCTTGGTTTTAAAGCCTTTCCCCTCCCAAAGGTCTGACATGTATACTATTCTGTGTTTACCCAATTTACTTATGGTTTCCTTCTTTATGTTTAAGTCACTCACCCATTTTGAATTTATCTTGGTGTAGGGTGTGAGGTGTTGATCTATTCCTAGTCTCTCCCACACTGTCTTCCAATTTTCCCAGCAGTTTTTATCGAATAGTGGATTTTTGTCCCAAAAGCTGGGATCTTTGGGTTTATCGTATACTGTCTTGCTGAGGTCGTTTTCCCCCAGTCTATTCCACTGATCTTCCTTTCTGTTTCTTAGCCAGTACCAAATTGTTTTGATGACTGCTGCTTTGTAATATAGTTTGAGGTTTGGGACTGCAAGGCCCCCATCATATGTGTTTTTTTTCATTATTTCCCTGGATATCCTTGATCTTTTGTTCTTCCAAATGAACTTTGTTATGGTTTTTTCTAAATCAGTGAAGAAGTATTTTGGTAGTTCAATGGGTATGGCACTAAATAGATAAATAAGTTTGGGTTGGATGGTCATTTTTATTATATTGGCTCGTCCTATCCATGAGCAGTTAATGTTTTTCCAATTGTTCAAGTCTAGTTTTAGTTGTGTGGCGAGTGTTTTGTAGTTGTGTTCATATAGTTCCTGTGTTTGTCTTGGGAGATAGATTCCTAGGTATTTTATTTTGTCTAAGGTGATTTTGAATGGGATTTCTCTTTCTAGTTCTTGCTGCTGAGCTGTGTTGGAGATATATAGAAAAGCTGATGATTTATGTGGGTTTATTTTGTATCCTGCAACTTTGCTAAAGTTGTTGATTATTTCAATTAGCTTTTTGGTTGAATCTCTATGATTCTTTAAGTAGACCATCATGTCATCCACAAAGAGTGATAACTTGGTCTCCTCCTTGCCTATTCTGATGCCTTCAATTTCTTTATCTTCTCTAATTGCTACTGCTAGTGTTTCTAGTACAATGTCAAATAGTAGAGGTGATAATGGGCATCCTTGTTTCACTCCTGATCTTATTGGGAATGCATCTAGTTTATCCCCATTGCAGATGATATTAGCTGTTGGTTTTAGATATATACTGTTTATTATTTTTAGGAATGACCCTTCTATTCCTATGCTTTCTAGTGTTTTTAATAGGAATGGGTGTTGTATTTTATCAAAGGCTTTTTCTGCATCTATTGAGATAATCATGTGGTTCTTGCTAGTTTGCTTGTTGATGTGGTCAATTATGTGGATGGTTTTCCTAATGTTGAACCAGCCCTGCATCCCTGGTATGAATCCTACTTGATCATGGTGAATGATCCTTCTGATCACTTGCTGGAGTCTTTTTGCTAGTATCCTATTTAAAATTTTTGCATCTATATTCATTAGGGAGATTGGTCTATAGTTTTCTTTCTCTGTTTTTGACCTGCCTGGTTTTGGAATCAGTACCATGTTTGTGTCGTAAAAGGAGTTTGGTAGAACTCCCTCTTTGCTTATTATGTCAAATAGTTTGTATAGTATTGGGGTTAACTGTTCTCTGAATGTTTGATAGAATTCACAGGTGAATCCATCAGGCCCTGGGGATTTTTTCTTAGGAAGTTCTTTGATGGCTTGATGGATTTCAATTTCTGATATGGGATTATTTAAGAATTCTATTTCCTCTTCTGTTAGTCTAGGCAGTTTGTATTTTTGTATATATTCATCCATTTCTCCTAAATTGGTGTATTTATTGCCATATAATTGGGCAAAGTAATTTCTAATGATTGCCTTAATTTCCTCCTCATTGGAGGTGCTGTCCCCCTTTTCATCTTTAATGCTGTGAATTTGCTTTTCTTCCTTCCTTTTTTTAATTAGATTGACCAGTACTTTGTCTATTTTGTTTGTTTTTTCAAAGTACCAGCTTCTTGTCTTATTTATTAAATCAATAGTTCTATCACTTTCGATTTTATTAATTTCTCCCTTAATTTTTAGGATTTCTAATTTGGTTTTCTGCTGGGGGTTTTTAATTTGATCGCTTTCGAGTTTTTTCAATTGCATTTCCAATTGATTGATCTCTGCTCTCCCTTGTTTGTTAATATGAGCTTTCAGGGATATGAATTTGCCTCTGATTACCGCTTTGGCTGCATCCCAAAAGGTTTGAAAGGATGTTTCGCCATTGTCATTTTCCTTGATGAAATTATTAATTGTTTCTATGATTTCTTCTTTAGCTAAACGGTTTTGGAGTATCATATTGTTTAATTTCCAATTGGTTTTAGATTTGGTTTTCCATGTACCATTACTAATCATTATTTTTATTGCCTTGTGATCTGAGAAGGCTGCATTCATTATTTCTGCTTTTTTGCATTTGTGTGCTATGTTTCTGTGACCTAATGTATGGTCAATTTTTGTGAATGTGCCATGTGGTGCTGAGAAGAAGGTGTATTCCTTTTTATCCCTATTTATTTTTCTCCATATGTCTATTAATTCTAATTTTTCTAAGATTTCATTCACTTCTTTTACCTCTTTCTTATTTATTTTTTGATTTGATTTATCTAAATTTGATAATGGTTGGTTTAAGTCTCCCACTAGTATGGTTTTATTGTCTATTTCTTCCTTCAATTCTCCTAGTTTCTCCATTAGAAATTTGGGTGCTATATTATTTGGTGCATACATGTTGATTAATGATATTTCCTCATTGTCTATAGTCCCTTTTAACAAAATATAATTACCTTCCCTATCCCTTTTGATCAGGTCTATTTTTGCATTGGCTTTATCAGATATCATGATTACCACTCCTGCCTTCTTTCTATCAGTTGAGGCCCAGAAGGTCTTACTCCATCCTTTAATTCTGACCTTGTGGGTGTCAACCCGCCTCATGTGTGTTTCTTGAAGACAACATATGGTAGGGTTTTGGATTCTAATCCATTCTGCTATTCGTCTACGTTTTATGGGTGAGTTCATCCCATTCACGTTCAAAGTTATGATTGTCATTTGTGGACTCCCTGGCATTTTGATTGCCTTCCCTAATTCTAACCTTTTCTTCTTCGGCTCTACCTTTTAGTCCAGTGATTTACTTTGAATCAGTCCCCCTTGTCCCCTCCCTTGATGTTTCCCTTTTTAGTCCCTCCCTTTTTGTTCCCTCCCCCTCCCCCCTCTCTTTCCCTCCCTTTTTGTTCTCCCTCTCCCCCTCCCCCCCTTGGTTTTCCCTTCTCCTTACCCTTGTTGGGTAAGATAGAATTCAAGATCCCAATGGATCTGGATGTTTTTCCCTCTCAGAGTTGATTTTCCTGATATTGAGGTTTAAGTAAACCCCCCCCCTCTCTTCCTCTCCTTCTTATAGGAGTTTTCTTCCCCTCCCCTTCCCATGTGAATCTTTGTGTGAGAATGATTATTCTATTTGGTCTTTCTTTACCCCCTATTTATACATTACATTTTCCCCACATATTAGTATACATAGGTTGATATAAATGTAGTCCTTATAGAAGAGAGTTTGAGTAAAAGAAGATAACATTTTTCCCCTTTCCTTAATATTTACCTTTTCAGGTATTCCTTGCTCTTTGATTTTCGGTATCAAACTTTCCACAGAGCTCTGGTCTTTTCTTTGCAAAAAGTTGGAAGTCTTCTATTTTGTTGAATGCCCATACTTTCCCTTGGAAGTATATAGTCAGTTTTGCTGGGTAGCTGATTCTTGGTTGGAGACCCAGCTCTCTTGCCTTTCTGAAGATCATGTTCCATGCCTTACGATCCTTCAGCGTAGAACTTGCAAGGTCTTGTGTGACCCTGATTGGCATTCCTTTATATCTAAATTGTCTTTTTCTGGCTTCCTGTAGGATTTTTTCTTTTGTTTGATAGCTTTGGAATTTGGCAATTACATTCCTGGGAGTTGTCTTTTGGGGGTTTAGTGTAGAAGGTGTTCTGTGAGCTCTGTCAGTGGCTGTATTGCCCCCTTGTTCTAGAATCTCTGGGCAATTTTCTTTGATTATATCTTGTATCACCATGTCCAGTTTGGTGTTTATTTCTGGCTTTTCTGGGAGTCCAATTATTCTTAAATTTTCTCTTCTCCCCCTGTTTTCCAGATCTATCACCTTGTCGGTGAGATATTTTATGTTCTCTTCTAATTTCTTGGTGTTTTGGCTTTGCTTTATTAGTTCTTGCTTTAAAGCCTGGTTTTCTTTTACAGTTTGGTCAAACTGGTTTTGTAGATGCGTGAATTTCTTTTGCATCATTTCCCACTTTTCCTCCCAGAGGGCTTCCATCTTTTTGGTCCTTTCTGATTCAAATTCTTCATGGGTTTGTGGAGAGTTTCTATTTCCTTTGGAAGATTTTGGAGAATTTTCTTGTATATCTTCTTCTATCTGCTCTGTATTTTGTATTTTGGCTCCATAGAATGTGTCCAGAGTCGCCCCTTTCTTCTTATTTTTCTTGGTATTTTGGGGCTTCTGTGCTTCTGTGGAGTTTGTCATCTCTGAACGTGGAGGATTGGCTTTTCTTGTCTTTGTCTGGTGATCAGAGGCTTTAGTCCTGGGCAGATGTTGGTTCTATGAGCGTTCCCTGGGTTAAACTGAATATGCCTCACTGGAACTGGAATGGAAGGGTCGGACCACGAGGCCACACTCTCCCCCTGGCTCGATTTCCGGAAGTTGCCTTCAGAATCCCTGGCCGTGAGGCTGTTTCGTCGGCCTGCGGGGGGATGGGCTGCCGCTTCCCCAAGCTCCGAGAGCACAGACTTTCACTGAGACTTGGATAGCAGGATCCAGCCCGTGAGGCTGTCTTGCCCGCCCTGAGGGTTGCTGTTGTTTTGACCAGCTCTCTGCAGCGGAGGCCCCAGGCAGTAACTTTCACCTGGACCGACCAGCTCTTTGCAGCGGAGGCCCCAGGCAGTAACTTTCACCCGGACTGGGACTTGGGTAGAAGACCCTGAGGGTTGTTGTTCCTCAGACCCTGCTCTCTGAGCCCGGCGCGGCTGCCGCTTCCGGGAGCCTTGGACTCTGCGCTCCTACCCCTGAGGTCCGAGGGATCTCGGGTTCTGGCTTTTAAGGGGAGCCGTACCTTTTGAACCGGGTCCAGGTCCAGGAGGAGGGTTCCCAGGGTCTGTGCTGTTGATTGTTTTGAATTTCGGCGCCTTAGGAGCTTCTAGTTTGAGATCAGTCGGGAAGGGTTTTCCGGAGATCTGAACTTCAGCTTTCTCTAAGCCGCCATCTTAACCGGAAGTCTCTAGGTAAATTATTCTTGACTGGAATCCCATATCCTTTGCCCTCAGTATTATCATATTCCAAGCTATCTTCTCTTTCATATTTGTGTCTGCTAAATTTTGTGTGGTTGGTCCTACCTCTGGATCTTCTGTGACTGCTTAAGTATTTCTTTGACCTGGAACTTCTGAGGTTACAATGCTCTAAGAGACCAGTGTTTGAGGCTCAAGTCTGTGATGAAGAACTAAAACATGAGGTTTTTTTTTTTCTAAAAGAAAACTTTGACCTCGAGAGTATAGAAGAGATTTGAAAAGGAAATTAAATAAAGAGGATAATCTAGAAAAAGTTGAAAATAAGCTATCTCAGATGAAGAATAAAATGAATCTGGCAGTATAGAAGCTTTTATTTGGAAGAAATCACAATACTGACTCATTTGCTGTTTCAGCAAATGAAGAGTCTGTTCTGCCGCCTACAACTACCTTGGCCCCAGGAATCCTAGCTCCTTGGAACAACTGTCTCTATCACCTCTTCCATTCTCTCCAGCCTTCTTGGACTTTTATCCCTACTACAGGAATAACAGCAAAAATAAAAAATATAGACAAGTCTATCTGAAAGTGAAGAAAAAGGAAAAGTTTGGAAGATCTCTACCAGAACAGCAGACCTTCACATCCACTATTCTAAGCTCCTTTGAAACAACTGGAAGAGGTATGTTTGATTACAAAAAAGCTGATCAACATGGGCATATGACTTTCTCCTATAGATCACTCCTAGAGGGCTCACAGTATAGCATAAGGAGATTTGTAACCAGAGTTGATAGGTTGGATTACTAGGGAAAGGGAAGAAAATAAGTATTCATATAGTACTATAGTACCGATGCTAAGTACATTTATAGGTATTATTTTATTTGATCATCAAAATAATTATGTGATGTTAAACCCAGTGGAATTGTGTGTCAGATACAGGAGGGGGACGGGAGGGAAGGGAAGGAACATGAGTCTTGTAACCATGAGAAATTATTCTAAATCATCTAATTAAATAATTTTTTAAAAAACTAAAAAATAAAAGATCAAAACAACCATGTGAGGTATGATTATTATTATCATCATTTTATAGTTGAGACAACTGAGGCTGGCAGAGGTTAAATGTTAATCCCAGGGTCTGAGGTGTAAAATTGAGATTTGAACTCTGGACTCCATTCCCCAGGAGTCCTTGCTAGCTCCCAGAATGCCCTCTAATCTCACTGAATTCTCACCTGGGACGAGAACAAAATTTTATTTAAAGGGTCTTCCCCGTAGGCGGCACTCGCTCTTGGACTTTTTATAATGTAGGTGAGGTCTTGTCTAGGCCTCTGGCCTAGGCACGTGTTTTTTCTTACTTGTATATTCTTAAATTCTCAATCCTTAATAAACCTCTAAAAAATATAATACTCCTTGCAGAGAGAAACTAATTTCTAGTCTCCCTCAGTCTCCCCATATTCCTAAATTTTAATCTTTACAGTTGGCGACCGAATGAGAAAAAAACTCTCAATCTTCTGATTTAATCTTTAATATCTAGTACCTAGAAAAAAAATTTATTTTGAGCCACATCTCTCTGGTCAAGGTGATTTTTTTACCCTCACAAAGCTGCTGCTCTTTCCATAATACCTGTAGCGTTTGCTGCCCACCCGGCTCAGCTGCTTTTGCCTGCGGGAGTTCAGCCCCAATCCAGACCTGATTCAACCAAGATTGCAATCACCTGGTACCCAATCTCCTGGCCCTGCCTGCCTTCTGTGCCCCAGACCCACAAGCGTGACCCCAGCCGGCTCATCACCCAGATCCTTGGAGCAGATCTCTCAGGACTCATTTCTACCAGCTGATACCTATTGGCCACGTGGGCGGATGGTAGCAGGGGAGAGAGAGAGAAAGGGAGAGGAGAAGAAACAGTTTTCAAGGAGGAACCTTAATAGCAATGGGCTGTTTAAAAGGATACCTTTTGACTCTTCTGGTAATTTCATTGACTTCACCTGCCTGTCAGGGAGCAGACTCAGCCCAAAGATTCAACTTTGGAGGGGCAGCTGGGTGGCTCAAAGGACTGAGAGCCAGACATAAAGACATGCGGTCCTGGGTTAAAATCTGGCCTCAGATACTTCCCAGCTGTGGGGCCCTGAGCAGATCCCTTAAACCCCATTGTCTAGCCTTTACTGCTCTGCCTTCAGACAATAGACATTTAAATGGATAAGAACCTACAGAACTTAAAGACTGGAAATTTTAAGGCATTTCAGACTCCAATGATTTATAAAAATAATCTCTGTATTCTATTGCATTTTGATATTTGTTTGGTTTAAGATTTAACTTTGTGATGTTAAATTCATATATTACTGGATTCAATATTATTCTCTTACACTGAAGGTTGATTGAATTTATTTTTAATGTACTGAATTTTTAAAATTCTGTTGTTTTTCCCCTATAACTGTGCTAAACAAATATTATTGAATAAGCCCATATATGAAAAAAAAACAGCTTTTTTCTATTTTGCCAAGGATAGATGGACTTCAGAACTGGTTACAATTGCTATAACAACCTTGGAAAAATTAATGTGCTAAATATCTCAAATGATTTTAAGGGTTTTTAAATATGATTTTTGGAATGTTTTTTAACAATCTCTGGTTATTTTTGCCTGCCCCTACCACGAGGTAAGGCCCATTCTAGTAGCTGAAGTGAAATACATTTTATAACCCCCAACCTTCCTGCATTTCTAAATATGTGAATGGAAGTTGGGGCAGTTAATCTCAGGGCATTTGTATCCCTATAAGCCTCCAAGAAAAAGGAGCACCCCTTTATTTATGCTCTTCAGCTCACTATTTTACTTCTACCAGAATGATATATAGATTTCTTGATTATGTTCTTAACCCAAGATGAGTTTTACTTTGTTTAAAAATATGTTTAAATACCAAGGTTGAAAGATTGCTACGTTTGTAAAAATTGTGACAAATATCCATCAATTCATAGGCTTTAAAAAATGCCATACAGCAACTTATGTGAAATATGATAGTGTTTGTTTGCTATTGTAATTAATTGGGCTATTGAGAATTTTGGGGATTTTGATAACTACGTATTTGTACTACTGTATTTTTAAAAATGAAAAATTGTTAACCTTGTTCAATTCATTTGCCTTCTACTCACAGTGAGCATGGTCAGATATTAAGAGGAAATGGATCTCATTTTTGGTAAGAAAGCCTTGTATTTTATATTTTCTTAGCTGACACAGAGTGTCAATGATTATAAGCTACATTTTTGAATTTTTAAAGCTTTTTTATTATTATATTTTCTTGCATGTGCATTATACTATTTGTTTTTTTTATTATTTTTACTCTCCTTTTTATATTTGAAGCACATGTCACCAGCATTAAGATTTTCTTTAACCTTTTGACTTTTCAGTGCTACAAGTTTAAGATACATTTGCTAATGCATGCCCTAAAAAGCTTGTGATTATAAAAACGATGCCACTAATTATTTAAATAAATTATGGGACTTTGCTTAATGATTCTGTCTGATTCCAGGACAAGATATACACAACAGAGCCATTGCGCAGAGCCAAAGAAAACCCAATCCAGGATGGATTGATGCACTTCTAGGCCAATACAAAGGTCTTGAACCTAGTGTGAAGACTCGAGGTTACTGTGTTTATCATTGCTAGACATAGGTTTTCCTTGTGTCCACACTCATTCTGAAGATACTCACAGACAAGTATCTCCAAACCTTGGCTTCTATAATCTGGTCCCTTTCTTTTCTGCCTCTCATAGTGTGGTACCTTTCTGTAGTCCTGGCTATTGACTGGGTAAATGCATCATTGCTTAAATCATTTTGATTGGGCCCTGATTCAAGGACCTGTTATAGATTTATTTTTCTTTTCACTTGGAATTTTTACACATAAGACTTTGATAGTCTATATTTTCATCCAGAAATTTTTTTTCTTTTCTTTTGGATTTTTCTGATGTTTTCATTAATTTCTCTTACCAATTGATTCACATACCTCAGCCATGCATCCCTAAGTGATCCTGTATTTATCAATCACCCTCTTAACGGGGGGAATGTAAAAATATCATTATTTAAATTGCAAAGTTTAAATTCCTTTTGAGAATAATTTTAGGTAAAAAAAACATGATACTTCTCTGAATCCAAAACTGAACTGTTGGAGAAGCCACCATGAAGAAGCCTCCAGACCACAAGTTGCACAAAAATGAACTTTGGGTGTAGTTGATTGAACATTTATTTGTATGTATACTTTCATGACAAAGGGGATTGCCCCCTAACTGGCTTTCTGTCAATGTGTCCAGTAATTATTGGTTTTGTTCTTTTTTTCTCTTATCCTCAAATTATTATAATCTTTAAATTGATTATGTTCTCATGATCCTTTGGGGAAGGACTTCTTCCCAGAGGATCAAACGGTGGAATGTAAAATTGAGATTTGAACTCTGGACTCCATTCCCCAGGAGTCCTTGCTAGCTCCCAGAATGCCCTCTAATCTCACTGAATTCTCACCTGGGACGAGAACAAAATTTTATTTAAAGGGTCTTCCCCGTAGGCGGCACTCGCTCTTGGACTTTTTATAATGTAGGTGAGGTCTTGTCTAGGCCTCTGGCCTAGGCACGTGTTTTTTCTTACTTGTATATTCTTAAATTCTCAATCCTTAATAAACCTCTAAAAAATATAATACTCCTTGCAGAGAGAAACTAATTTCTAGTCTCCCTCAGTCTCCCCATATTCCTAAATTTTAATCTTTACAGAGGCCAAGTTTGAATCTGAGTCTTATTGTGCTAAACAGCCTAGTGCTCTCTATCCACTGATGG
The DNA here is from genome assembly GCF_027887165.1 of Monodelphis domestica. Lineage (NCBI taxonomy): Eukaryota > Metazoa > Chordata > Mammalia > Didelphimorphia > Didelphidae > Monodelphis > Monodelphis domestica. Next base: position 274,809,694 of record NC_077232.1, read on the forward strand.
TGCCTCTTGTTCAAGTCAGTTCTCTCAAGACCTCAGTTCCCTTAGCTGTAAAAAGAAGAGGCTATACCAAAGCATCTTACTCTGAAGCTCTTATCCTATACGATGTCTTTCTTCTTTGTTTCTTTATGAGGCCATGATGTTGGTAATAATATTCCATTCTCCTCCATAATGTTTTGCTATAATGTTTTTAAAAATCCTCTTTTAGAATCAGCACCTTCCAATCCCCAATATAAATTCCCTAAGCACCATTAGTACCTACTACACAAACCCAGACATTTATAGATAAAGACTAAATTCTAGTTATTGTCTGCAGTGGGGAAGAACAATTAGCAATTTCGCAAGTTGTACTTCTTTGTTAAAGGTTAGTTTTATATTTGTTTAGTTTAAGAAAGGTGTTTATCCCAATTATAATTTCATTATGAATCTGTAAAAAAAGACAATATAAAATTAATATAAACTATAAAAACTTGAACCTGAATTCATGGTATGAAATTTAAAAATTGAAGAAATTCAGACTCTAATAAAGGACTCAAAGTTTTTTTTTAAATGGTGATGAAATTATAAATAAAAATACAATTCAACTCTTTGTTAATTAGAAAAAAATTATTAAAATTTGCATGTCACTTCCATTGGACTGGAGTCGCTTACAATGTTTTCAGAATTATAACACTAAATAGTACAAATTTAAATACATATGACAACTTCCTTGTATTCATTATTCATACTGGTCAGGACTTACCTGTATTCTTCTTTCTGTTGTTGTTCATCCTTCATTTTTGGAAAGGACCACTGTAGACATTAGCTGAAACTAATATATGAAATGAATTAAAATGTATGAAAACTCAGTTTTTGGATAAAGAAATCAAAATCATATGGGAAATTGCTCCAAATCGTTACTGATTAGAGAAATGCAAATCAAAATAATTCGGAAATATTGCACACTTATGTAAATGATAAAAGAGTAAAAGGACAAATGTTGGAGGGGATGTTGAAAAACAGGGACACTGATAGTAGGTGAAACTGTGAACTTATCCTACCATTTTGGATAGCAATATGAAATTATACTCAAAAAGATAAAATTGTGTATGCCTTTTGGCCCAGTAATGCCACCACTGGGTTTATTTCCTAAGGCAAACAAGGAAAAAGGAAAAGAAACTAGAAGTTCAAAATATTTATAGCAAATCTTTTTGTGGTGGCAAAGAACTGGAAACTGAAGGGATGCCCATCAATTGGGGAACAGCTGAACAAGTTGTGGTGTATGATTGTAACGGAATACTACTATGCCATAAGAAATGAAAAATAAGATGAACACACCAAAAAAACCTAGGAAGAATTATATGAAGCAATGCAAAGTGAAGTGAGCAGAACCAGGAGAATGTACACAGTAACAATAGCATATAATGATCAACTGTGAATGGCTTAAAAATTATCAGCAAGGTTCTAAGTATCCAGGGCAACCCTAAGGGACCCGTGATGAAAAAAGAGATTCACTTCCAGAGAAGGAACTCTGTCAGACTCTGAGTTTAAATATAGATTGTTTGAAACACGCCATTCTTCACTTTATTTCCTCCATGAATTTTTCATTAGTGTAAAAAAGATGTCTCTCACTATATAATGAACATGGGAATATGTATTACATGATAATATATGTACAGCCTGTATCATATTATCTACCTTCTTGGGGAGGGATGGGGGTATAAGGAGGTAGGGGGATAAAAAATGACATTTTTTAACAGAGCTAATATGAGAATTTGTTTTTCTTGGGTAAAGTATATTTATTATAATTTATTACATATTTTATTTTTTTAAATATGGATATATTTGAAAAATTAACCCTCATATTCTCTTTTTATGCCTTTCTACTTCCAAGGTCATATTGATAAAAATCTTCTTCCTAAATTTTTGTTAGAGGCCCTGGAAAATATGGCATTTAGTTCTAATTACATCACTGATTTAAAAAAAAAATACTTATGTTACTTTAAAATGCTTACTTATCTTAGAATCCACACTGTATATTGTTTCTAAATCAGAAGAGTGGTAAGAGTTAGGCATTGGGGGTTAAGTGACTTGCCCAGGGTCACACAGCTAGGAAGTGTTTGAGACCAGATTTGAACCCAGGACCTTCCATTTCCAGGTCTAATTCTCAACCCTCTGAGCTACTAGCTGCCCACTCCAACACTCACTTTTAGTGTGACCTCAAAAAAAGTTATGGAATCATAGATTTTTGTTATACAGAAGGCACCACAATAGTCAAAGGTCTTATTTTATCAATAAAGTATTTAAGTTTCAGAGAAGTCAAGTGACTTCCTCAGTGTCCCATGGCAAATTAACAACAGAGCTGGGTCTTAAACTCAGGCCTTTTAACTCTCATTTCAATACAATTTATCCTTTCCCATCCTCTGCCTCTTTCCACATAACCTATTTATTCTCCAGTTTCCTCATTCATAGAATGAGTGGGTTGAAGGAAATTAATTCCAAGATCCCCTTCAGTTCTAAAAGTAAACAAATCTGAGAGCAATAGAAACTTTATCAAAACTACTCTTCACATATTTGAACTATACCACCTGATAGAGAGTATGGACACATAAAGCCTTTTAGAATTTGTAAAGCCCCTTATATACATTAGCTCACTGGATCTTCACAAGCCTCCTGATTTCCAGATGGGGAAGCTACTACACAAGAAGTTAGATGACTTGTCCATGGACACCCAGGTTGTAAGCACAAGGACTGCAATCTGAACTCGAGCCATATTGTATAGGATAAAGGTTCAAGTCTATATAGACAAGTTACTGAACATCTCAGTGCCTAGAGGCTATAACTTAGAGAGGAGATGCAAGTCCACATTGCTGGAAGGACTTTTCACACTGAGAATTTCCTAGACTTAGAAATCACAGGTGCAAAACAAAGCAAAAGCAAAACCAGTCTATTCCAAAGGTTTCCAAGAACATCTTCTTGATTAGTGGCAAGATTTTGTATTGCATCCAAAAAAAATTTTTATTTTAGTCCTTAGTAAAGAAAATTCTAAATAAAAGTGAACCATGACTCTGGGAATCTTAAAGGACTTGGTATTTCTGTCACATATAATAGCAGATGTGATTATAAATCACAGAAAGACTTGTGAAACTCGAAAACAGCTGTGAATTCATCATAGAGAATGCCAACACTCATGTTGTTCTGAGGGATTGACAGGGTCATGTGTGATTAATACACAGTCTGTGCTTTGGAGACCAGATTCCACATCTAAATGGATCAGGCTCAAATGACAGAATTCAAAGAACTTAGATCATATCAGGAGTATAGCAAAACTATGGACATCTCCTAAGGCAATGTTATTGGAAGGCATTTTAAAATGATAGCCAAGTGAAAATACACCCACCCACTATCTCAAATTAGTAAGGATATATATGCCCTAATATTTTCTGTGGTAGTTTGATGAAGGCAATGACTTGAGAATTATATCTGACTCTCAGACTCAGTAGTTTAATGTTAATGTGGTATGTAAACAGGACCAGAGCATATAACCTACATCCCGTAGTAAAAATGTTCACTATCTGGCCCCATTCTAAACAACAGAAACAATACTCCACTTTCCAAATTTCTCACTATAAATAGAAACATTGTAACATATAAAATTCCTGAGAGAGAAAATTTCTACCTACTTCACAGATCAGGAAACAAATACCAACAGGATCAAGGGACTTGCCCAGGGTCATATAAGTCAGAGGGGAAGCTAGACACTGAAACTAACTAGAAGAATAGTTTCTTAGTTCAGATGGAAGTCTGGATAAGGGGAAGACTGAAAATCAATGGTCTCTGAAACTGGAAGTCATAGTTGTAGAACTAAATCACTCAATACCAGCCATTCACATAGCAGACACTGTTAATGAATGTAAGAATGAATGTTAATGAATGAAAAGGGGTGAATGAATGCGTAAATGAATCACTTTCATTTACAAACAAACTGAATCAAAACCAGTCCAATTAAAACTAAGAAGGACTTAGAAACTTCCTGGGACCAATTGAAGTTATAGTCCCAGAAACCTTTGGTAGAAACCTGAATGTTTTTATTGCACAACCAACAATCAAGGACCCCAATAGAGTAAGGATGAGAGAAAATAGACCCTTTGAGTCCCTTAAGACATGAAAAGTGAGGGTGTAAAGAATCACAGCATCATAGGATTTAAAAGCTGGAGGAGATTTTAGAGAAAAAATGGGCAGGCAGATAATAACTAGGTGAAAACAGTTTTTTTAGGATATCAATTTCAAGTTTCATGCCAGCATTGCTCAAGAGGATATTAAGAAAACTGAGAGGATACCAGAGGATTTAGATTTACTGGTATACCAAAACATTCTACCCCTTACTAAGGTTTCTAAGCTGAATGAATAAAAATAGATATGTTCTTCAGCTTTTCTGTTGTTTGTCTTTCAAAAGAGGAATAAGAGGAAACTCACTATGCTGGACCACAGTTTTGAAGTCCTGAGTTCAAATCAGACCTCATATACTTACTAGCTGGGTAACTGGGAAAATCACAACCTAATTAAGATTTTTTTTTTTTTAAACAGGAGCAGGAGCCTTTCCAATAAGATCAGGAATGAAGCAAAGATGCCCATTATCACCACTATTATTTAATATTGTACTAAAATGCTAGCTTTAGCAATTAGAGAAGAAAAAGAAATTGAAGGAATAAATCAGTCAATGAGAAACTAAACTATCACTCTTTGTAGATGATATGATGTCATATTTAGAGAACCCTAGGAAATCAACTAAAAACTATTGGAAATAATTACTAACTTTAGCAAAGTTGAAGAGTACAACATAAACCTACATAGATAATCAGTATTATTTCTATATATTTTTAACAAAACTCAGCAGCAAGAGTTAGAAAGAAAAACTCCATTTAAAACCACTCTACAATATAAAATATTTGGGAATCTGTTTGCCAAAACAAATGCAGGAATTATATGAACACAATTACAAAACACTTTTCACACAAATAAAATGAGCTATAAATAATGGGGGAAAATATTAATTGCTCATGTGTAGACTGAGCTAATATAATAAAAATGACAATCCTACCTAAATTAATTTACTTGCTCAGTGCCATACCTCTCAAAGAACCAAAAAAACTTTTTTTTGTTTATGTTTGTGTTTGTTATGTTAGATCCTAATTAGACATCAAAGATGCCAAGATTATCCACTGCATCCTGGGCTATCACCAGTTATGCTGACTTTTATCCTGCGACTGGACTTTGATAATTTTGGAAGAGAGAGTATACCTGCCAATTTAGTGCATCTCTGCTCAATGCAATTAATGCATAAGTCAAGATATCACCCTATGATATCATTAGTCCTCTTCAAAAACAAAGGATGAACCTGAGATGCAAGGTTGTCTACTTTCTTGTTTCAAAAGCAGAGATATCCTACTTCAAAAACAATGTTTAGACACTGGTGAGATTCCTTTTAGTTTGCTCTTCTTCATGATATGAGGCAGAAGACACAGTTTGTATGTCTCCCTCTCTGTCATAGAAGGCAAAAGTCCTTGTAAAAAGTAGTTTTCACTAGGAATATTCTTATAATTATGATATTCATTGTAGCCCCATTTCATAACAGAATGACTTTTAAGTATTATGGTTGTACTGTACACCTACATTTAGATAGGATATATTTACTAGGATATTTTTTTTTATGCAAAGGGATATGTGATACTATTTTCATGAGGATTCTTCTGAGATTAATGTCACAAGTTTGGATACCTTGTAGAATGTAATGGTAATAGGAATGGCTAATAAAGAACTCAGACCTTAGCCTATTTTCAGATTTACCTCTCTTGACTGGTTATACAAAGCTTGAGATTATTTCTGTCCCAGTTTTAATGACACATAACCAACAAAGTTCTGAAAGCCCGTTTATGGCCATGTATGTATATATACAACTAGAGCTAAAAAAGAGGTTAATACTAAAAGAAATGGGAAAAGAAACAAATGGGAGTAAATTTATATGTCACAAAGAAGCTCATGGCAGGAGTGGGGAGAACATCAATACACTGGAAGGGTAAAGAGGTTGGAGATAGGAAATAACTCAACTCTTACGTGAATTGAAATTGACCCAAAGAGGGAAGAACAATCCAATCTATTAGGGGAGAGAATAGATTTGCACTCTATTGGGAAGTAGAAGGGTAACAACTGGAATGGTGTGGAGGGAAACAGTACAAAGGAGGGAGAGGGTGGGGTAGTTTTAAAAGATTGCAAAGAAAATAAGAGGGGGAATAAGAAGGGAGGGGGTAGAAAGGGAAGTAAAATAAGGATGGGAATTAGGGGGACTGATTAAAAACAAACACTGGTGTAGAAGGAAATAGTGAAAGAAGAAAAGGCAGAACCAGGAGTAGAAATTAAAATGCTGTGAAATACACAGCTCTGAGTGTAAATGGAATGAACTCACCCACAAAACACAAGCAAATAGCAGAGTGGATCAGAATCCCAAGCTCTACCATATGCTGTGTACAAGAAACATACATGAGGAAGGTAGATACGCACAGGGTGAAAGTAAGAGGACAGAGCCAAATCTATTGGGTATCAACTGATAAAAAGAAGGCAGGGGTCACAACCATGATATCTGACAAAGCCAAAGAAAAAATTAATATAGTTAAAAGAGATAGGGAAGGTAATTACATCCTGATAAAAGGCAGTATAGACAATGAGGAAATATCAATACTCGCCATGTATGCAACAAAAGACATAGCATCCAAATTTCTAAAGGAGAAACTAGTGGAACTCAAGTATGCAATATATAGAAAAACTATATTACTGGGAGACCTGAATCTTCCTCTATCCGAACTAGATAAATCAAACCAAAAAATAAATGAGAAAGAGGTAAGGGAAATGAATGAAATCTTTTTTTTTTTAAACCCTTACCTTCCGTCTTGGAGTCAATAAGGCAGAAGAGTGGTAAGGGCTAGGCAATGGGGGTTAAGTGACTTGCCCAGGGTCACACAGCTGGGAAGTGTCTGAGGCTAGATTTGAACCTAGGACCTCCTGTCTCTAGGTCTGGCTCTCAATCCACTGAGCTACCCAGCTGCCCCCGAAATGAATGAAATCTTACAAAAATTAGAGTTAGTAGATATGTGGAGAAAAATAAATAGGGACAAAAAGGAATACACCTTCTTTTCAGCAGCACATAGTACATTCACAAAAACTGACCATGTATTAGGGCATAAAAACATTACAAACAAGTGCAAAACAGCAGAAATAATAAATGCAACCTTCTCAGATCACAATGCAAAGAAAATAATAATTAGTAAGGGTGCATGGAGAGGTAAATCAAAAATTAATTTGAAATTAAACAATGCAATTATCCCAAACCAGTTACTTAAAGAACAAATCATAGAAATAATTAATAACTTCATTGAAGAAAATGACAGTGATGAGCCATCCTTTCAAAACCTATGGGATGCAGCCAAAGCAGTACTCAGGGGGAAATTTATATCTTTGAGTTCATATATTAACAAATTAAGAAGGGCAGAGGTCAATGAATTGGGCATGCAAATTAAAAAACTAGAAAGTGAACAAATTAAAAATCCTCATATGAAGACTAAATTAGAGATGTTAAAAATCAAAGGAGAAATTAATAAAATTCCAAGTCAAAGAACTATTGATTTAATAAATAAGCCTAGAAGCTCATACTTTGAAAAATAAATAAAATAGACAAAGTACTGGTCAGTCTAATTAAATAAAGGAAAGAAGAAAATCAAATTGACAGTATCCAAGATGAAAAGGGAGACCTCGTCTCTAATGAAGAGGAAATTAAGGCAATCATTAAAAACTACTATGCCCAATTATATGGCAAAAATATGGAAATCTAGGTGATATGGATGAATACTTACAAAAATATAAATTGCCTAGACTAACAGAGGAAGAAATAGATTACCTAAACCACCCCATATCAGAAAAAGAAATTGAACAAGCCATCAAAAAACTCCCTAAGAAAAAATCCCCAGGTCCAGATGGATTCACAAATGAATTCTATCAAACATTCAAAGAACAAATAATCCCAATATTATACAAACTATTTGATAGTATAAGCAAAGAAGGAGTTCTACCAAATTCATTTTATGACACAAATATGGTACAGATCCCAACGCCAGCCAGGTCAAAAACAGAGAAAGAAAACTATAGACCAATCTCCTTAATGAATATAGATGCAAAAATCTTAAATAGGATACTAGCAAAAAGACTCCAGCAAGTCATCACAAGGGTTATTCACTATGACCAGGTAGGATTAATACCAGGAATGCAAGGACAGTTCAATATTAGGAAAACCATCCACATAATTGACGATATCAACAAGCAAACCAACAAAAATCACATGATTATCTCTATAGATGCAGAAAAAGCCTTTGATAAAATACAACACTCATTCCTATTGAAAACACTAGAAGCATAAGAATAGAAAGGCCTTTCCTAAAATAATAAACAGTATATATCTAAAACCATCAGCAAACATCATCTGCAATTGGGGATAAACTAGATGCATTCCCAATAGGATCAGGAGTGAAACAAAGATGCCCATCATCACCTCTATTATTTAACATTGTACTAGAAACTCTAGCAGTCTCAATTAGAGAAGAAAAAGAAATTGAAGGTATTAAAATTGGCAATGAGGAGAGCAAGCTATCACTCTTTGCAGATGATATGATGGTCTACTTAAAGAATCATAGAGAATCAACCAAAAAGCTAGTCAAAATAATCGACAACTTTAGCAAAGTTGCAGGATACAAAATAAACCCACATAAGTCATCAGCATTTCTATATTATCTCCAACACATCTCAGCAGCAAGAATTAGAAAGAGAAGTTCCATTTAAAATGTCCCTAGACAATATACAATACTTGGGAATCTATCTGCCAAGACAAACACCAGAACTATATGAACACAACTACAAAACACTCTCCACACAATTAAAACTAGATCTAAACAATTGGAAAAACATTGAGTGCTCATGGATGGGACCAGGAAACATAATAAAAATGACAACTCTACCCAAATTAATTTATTTATTTAGTGCCATACCCATTGAACTACCAAAAAACTTTTTTTTAGTGAATTAGAAAAAAAACCATGACAAAGTTCATTTGGAAGAACAAAAGATCAAGGATATCTAGGGGAATTGTGAAAAAAAAATGTAAAGGAAGGAGGACTTGCAGTCCTAGATTTCAAACTATACTATAAAGCAGTGGTCATCAAAACAATTTGGTACTGGCTAAGACACAGAAAGGAGGATCAGTGGAATAGACTTGGGGTAAATGACCTCAGCAAGACAGTCTATGATAAGCCCAAAGATCTCAGTTTTTTGGACCAAAACCCACTCTTTGATAAAAATGCTGGGAAAATTGGAAGACAGTATGGGAGAGATTAGGTTTGGATCAACATCTCACACCCTACACCAAGATAAACTCAGAATGGGTGAATGACCTGAATATAAAGAAGGAAACTATAAGCAAATTAGGTGAACACAGAATAGTATATTTGTCAGATCTTTGGGAAAGTAAAGACTTTAAAACCAAGCAAGAGCTAGAAAAAAAAATCACAAAATATAAAATCAATAATTTTGATTACATCAAATTAAAAAGGTATTGTACAAACAAAACTAATACATCCAAAATTAGAATGGAAGCATCAAATTGGGAAACAATCTTGATAACAAAACCCTCTGTCAAAGGTCTAATTACTCAAATTTATAAAGAGCTAAACAAAAAGTCAAGCCATTCTCTAATTGATAAAAATAGGCAATGGACATGAATAGGCAATTTTCAGTGAAAGAAATAAAAACTATTAATGAGCACATGAAAAAGAGTTCTAAATCTCTAATAATCAGAGAGATGCAAATAAAAACAACTCTGAGCTATTACCTCACACGTTAACAGATTGACTAACATGACAGCAATGGAAAGTAATGAATGTTGGAGGGGATGTGGCAAAGTTGGGACATTAACTGGTAGAGTTAACCACAACTGGTGGAGTTGTGACTTGATCCAACCATTCTGGAGGGCAATTTGGAACTATGCCCAAAGGGCACTAAAAGACTGCCCTTTGATCCAGCTATAGCACTGCTGGGTTTGTACCCCCAAAGAGATAATAAGGAAAAATACATGTACAAGAATATTCATAGCTGCACTCTTTGTGCTGGCAAAAAATTGGAAAATGAGGAGATGCCCTTCAATTGGGGAATGGCTGAACAAACTGTGGTATATGTTGGAGATGGAATACTGTTGTGCTCAAAGGAATAATAAAGTGGAGGAATTCCAAGGGGACTGGAACAACCTCCATGAAGTGATGCAGAGTGAGAGGAGCAGAACCAGGAAAACATTGTACACAGAGACTCATACACTGTGGTACAATTGAATGTAATAGACTTCTCCATTAGTGGCAATGCATTGATCCTGAACCACAGCAATATTATACAATGATCATCTATATAAAAATTGGCTACTCTCAGCAATGCAATGATCTGGGATGATTCTGAGGGACTTATGACAAAGAATGCTATCCACCTCCAGAGAAAAAAACTGTTGGAGTCATCTTTCACATCAGTGTATTTTTGGTTTTATTTTGGGTTTTACTTTTTTTATATAAGTGGGCTCTTACAACAGTGACCAATGTGGAAGTATATTTTGCATAATAATAAAAATTAAAATTAAAAAAATTTAAGACCATATTTCTCACCTTTGAGGTTATTTCTCATAAAAACTTGTGGCTTAACCTGTCCTTATATTGCCTGGTGTCCCTTTGTTTGAAGCATGGGAGCCATACAAGAGATAGAGGCCTTTCCAAACAAGAACTGGGACCTCAAAACCACCTCCTTTTTAGAGAATTATTCTCTAACTGGGGACATAAGCACAAATAGTTTCACAAATAGTCTCCTAAGTGCCTTATTTGATGAAGCTGCCTCCCTTAATCCTTATAATATGCCAAAAGCCAAGGTGACTGAGGAACTAGTACCGTGTAACAATGAAAAGTCTTCTAATTGGCTGAAGAGCTGAAAGAACTAAACGCTAAAGATGCTGAATTGAAACTGAGCTCACAAGCAGGAGGGAATAACCTACATGACTTTCTGAGGAGGGGGAAAAGGTGGCTGTCCTTTTTCCCACCCAGTCATTATGTTTCCATGAGCACATGTTTCTTTTGTGCTTATTCTTTCCTTATCTTAAGTCCCTCTGGGAGGGAACTATCTAGGCATCTGTGTGAGTTGGAGAAAGCCAAAGGCCACATCAGAAGTCCTACTAATCTGAGGTGGAAGCAATTGCTGCAGGAGCTGGAAGGCTGGAGGGAGAAAAAACTCATATATATTATATGTAAAGACAATTAGCAGAGGATGGTGGTGGCTTCAGGCATCAAGACCCCTCATAATGGGCAAAGTACCAGCTCTGAACTCTAAAAATGGTGTAACTTCTTGAAATGGACAGAGAGACACCTGAGAATTCCATAAAGTTTAAAAAAAAAAGAGAGAGAGATGTCTAAGACAGAATTTGGGAGGATCCCTTTGACTGGGATGCATTCCCTATATATGACACAATTGTGGTACTATATAAATTTGAACCTGCATTCCCTAGAGATTTTGTATCTTCAGGTAAGCGTGGGCCTCCAGTTTGGGGGCGTTGTTTTGTTACTTCTGTCATCCTCAAGTTTTCAGTGCTTCTTGTATCTAGAGTAGACAGGGAGGGAAGGAGCTTTGGAATATATCCTCTCTGATATCTCAAGGGATAAATTGACATAGTGTCTCACTCATTCCCCATTTATCTTTTAGGAACCTGAATCGTTTCAGGTATCCATCTTTTGGAGCCAATGGGATCATAGACTTTGGAGCTAGAAGGAAACTTTAGATGTTTAAGTTCAAATCTTTTATTTTTCAATCACTTTCATTTTTATTAATCTTAATATTGATCATTTCTAATTTGGTGTTTAATTGGGAGGTTTTAATTTTTTTCTAGTTTTTTTTTTCATTACATTCATTGATCTGTTCTTTTTCTGTTTTGTTAATATAAGCATTTAGAGATAATCCCAAAGAGAGGGAAAAACCAGGGGAGAACCTACTTGTACAAAGATTTTTATGGCAGCTCTTTTTGTATTGGCAAAGAATTGAAAATTAAGGGGATGTTCATCAATTGGGGAATGGCTGAAAAAAAACTGTGGTACATGATGTGATACTACTGTGCTATCAGAAATGAAAAGCAGAATGACTTCAGAAAAAGTTGGAAAGACCCACAGGAATTGATGCAGAATAAAATGAGCAGAGCCAGAAGAATGCTGCACACATTAACAGCAATACTTTACAATGATCAACTGCAAAAGACTTAGATATTCTCAACAATACAATAATCTAGGACAGTGATGGTGAACACCTTTTAGAGACCACCTGCTGTGCCCTTCCCCTCTTCAAATTATGTGCAGGGCCCCCCCCCCCACCAAAGACCAAGTGTCACTCTCCTGCTTTTCAGAGTTGGGCTCCCCACAAGTTTGTGCCCCTGGAAAAGCTGCCTCCTGCTTCCTTGGGACCCCCACTGCATTCATCAGTGCCAAGAATGAATGAGGGGTCTGCTGCCCAGCTTTGCTGGGCTGGAGAAAAGTAGTAGGTTTGGGAAGGTGAGAGAAAGCTAGGGGAGAGAGGGCTTCTTATTACAACAAAGGTGCCCCTTGTAGCCTCTGCTCCACTCTATCAAAGAGATACAACCTTGGTAACTTTTGGGCTGTTTAAATTTGCACAAAAAGACCACCTCCATGCTGGGAGTGAGACTGCCTATTGGGCTGTGACCCACATGGGGGTGGGAGTATGGGGAGGAGGGATCACAGTTAGTGATGGGGGGGCAGAGTCACCCCCCAGATTACGGGCTATCAGGAAAGGGAGGAATTAGAGTGAAGATGGGGCCAGACACAGTAGACTCTACTCCCAGATAGGGGAGGGAGAAAGAGAGGGGCAGGGCTAGAGCATTCTGCTGAGGGGAGGGAGTAATCAAAGAGGGGCAGGGAGTTATGGTGGAGACAGGGAAGAGAGCAGCTCTGCCAGAGTCCTGCTTTCCAGTAACTAAGTTTGCTGGGGACAGTGCTTGTCCCAATGCCATATTTGGCATACATGCCACAGGTTTGCCATCACAGATCTAGGACAATTTGGAAGTACTCATGACAAAGAACACTGTCCATCTCCAGAGAAAAAGCTGTTGGAGTTGGAATGCAGGTCAAAGTATACTATTTTTCACATTAGGTTATTTGTGGGGTTTTGGGGGGAGGATCTTTTAGATGAGATTTCACTTATAATAATTAATATGGAAAATAATAAATATGGAAATATATTTTGAATGATAATAACATGTATAATGCAGATTAAATTGCTTACCATCTCTGGGAGAGGTAAAAGAAGAAAGGGAGGAAGACAATTTGGATCTTATAATTTCGGAAAATCCATGTTGAAAATTGTCACATGTAATTGGGAAAATAAAGTAAATAAATGGATGATTTTAAAGGAACACAAAAGGACAGGCTATTAAAGTGGACACTTCTTTAATGGTCAGAAGATTCCAAAAAGGAGGTTATTAGGATTTGAAGATGAAGATATAAGAGAAAAAGTTGTTTGCCAAATATGCTTTTAGCTCTATAATATTGTCATCAAATCCAGAAATAAAGTAGAACCCTCTAAAGGCAAACAATGATCTAAATATAAAATGTCCCACCATGTGAGAAGAAACTGCAGCAAATTAGGGCATCATTGTCATCACCCTGGTCCCAACCCTCATCATCATCTCCTATGGTTGATCACTTTGTTATGAGTCTCTCCCCACTCCAGGTCATCCACTCAACTGTTCAAAGTAGTCTTCTTAAAGCTCAAGTTTTACCCCTCTACCCCATAAACTCTAATGGTTCCTTATTGCCTCCCCAGTATCAAATTCAAAATCCTTTGGTATTCAAAGCCCTTCTTAACCTAACCCCCCTTCACTTTTGCCAGCTTCTTACATTTTACTTACAGGGCAAAGCAGTTCTGGTGTAAGGGATTCACTGAGCCCTTTCCAAAGATGCTCATCCATCTTCAGTGTCCAACTTTCACCCAACTCTCTCCTGTGTCTCTAAGAAACTGGAGCATGCATAGGAGCCACATCCCAGTAAAACTGTCTCAGCAAAAGGGCTAAACCAGGGTGAACGTAACCATCAGACCTCAAACCTATCCATGAGTTAGGGGAGCACCTATTTTAAGCATGTGAAGACTTCCTCTGGTAGAATGGCTGAATAAAACAATTTGTTCCAACAGTCATGAAGGGTGTTGAAGCTATGTCATGCTTAGAACTTCATCAGACATATGCATTCCTGGCCACTGCCAGTCATCTTGATTTTTGTTTTGCCACTGGTCTTTGATGACTATGGAAGAGTGAAGTTGACAACTTTGAACAAAGCTGCCTCACTTAAATCCAATTATGTTTTGTAAATAAAGAACAAAACACACCTTACTTTCCTTCCCACACACTTTGATCCAGTGAAACTGGCCAACCTCTCCAAACTTAGCAATTTCTCCTCTATGCCTGGAGTTCTGTTCTTCATCTCTGTCTCTTGGCTTCCTGGCTTTATTCAAATCTTACCTAAACTCCTGCCTCTATAGGAATTCTTTCCTAATCCCTCTTAATTCTAGTGCCTTCCCTTTGTAATATTTACTATTTATCCATATGTAGGTTTCATGTACATATGCTGTCTCCCCCATTAGACTGAGCTCCCTGGGGGCAGGGACTGCTATTTTTCATTGTATCCCAATTGGTTAGCATAATGCCTAGCATATAAGTGCTAAATAATTGTTTATTGACTGACAGACTAAAAATAAAAACACTTTATTAGAATAGATGTGTAAAGAGAAAACCATAAAATATTCACAGCCCTCTTCAGTATTCTTTAATGAATACCATGCCCTCTTTCCCAATAGTCTGCCTGCTATAACTCCCTGACTGCAAATTGGGAAAAATAGGGAGTACTCTTGGTACACTGCATCATCAGTGCTTAATCCATATTCTGCCTCTAGGATGCATTTTTCTGTAAACTGTAAACAGTAGTAGATGCTAGAATGTTCCATAGTTCTGCTGTCTCAATTCTTTCTAGCTTAGCTGGGAGCCTGTTTGTCTAGCCTATTCCTGGATAGTTCTTTGACTTGGGAAGAAATCTTTGTCATGTTCCCCAGCTTCAACTTCTTTTTAAATAATCACTTGTTTCCCTCCTGATGCAATCTTTGCAAACAGGACCTTAACCTAGCTTGAACTGGTTCAGAAACGCAATTATTAAATGTGCAGGGTAAACATTTAAACCTTGCTTTAAAAAATCAACAAATACTACGTCAGGCATTATTTTTTTATATTTGAATGAATAAATATTTTGTGGATTGTCAAGACAAACAAAGCAATACAGAAAATGTTAATAATGCAGATAAAACCTAAAATTATGTTGTAGGTACCTGTGGGTACAATTCCTATTCCCTGTCCCCAGGAAGCCAGTTGTTAAACATTTATTAGCATATTCTTGATTGCAGATGTGTAAGGGGGCAAGGACTGAAAGCTTGAAAGTCTGTATAAGGCTTGCCCTTGAAGCATGGTGCTACATAAAAAATGCAATAGTCTTCCCATTATATAAATTATTGGGTATTTGGTATATTGTTGTTTTTTTTTTTAAACCCTTACCTTCTGTCTTGGAATCAATACTGTGTATTGGTTCCAAGTGTAATAAAATGATAATCTGTGGAACTATTTCTGGTTGTAATTACTGGAATATACTCTGGCTAGTCTGTAGTAAATCCTCCCTACATCTTCTAAGGTATGACATGCAAATTGGATTAGTAAAATCTATATTCACCCTTTGCTCTACTGTTGGCCAGCTAGTTAAATTGCTATCAGATCTTGTCTTTGTATATTTCCTACCCTCTTCCTCCCTTCACCTCCCAAGTTTCACCCAGCCCTTTTGCCTCCCTTTCCCCTCCCCCAGTCTTAGTCAGCCACCTTCTAAGTAACTCAGGGGAACTATGAGATTTCAGAGAAGTATTCCTTACTCTTCTACTCTCAGGTAAAGGAGTTATTCATAAATAGGTTGTCCTCCAAATTCTCTGTCCCTGAGTCACAGCTGTGGCTAGACTGACATTTATGTCATAAATAAAGGAGGACAAGTATTTTTCTTCTTTTCTTCTTTCTTTAGTCAGATAATCTATCCTTGAGTAATTCAAGTCCAGACTCTGTCAAAAGCCACAAAGATCTCTTTCTCTGCGTAGGTCAGGAAAAGCCAATCTTTCGTGGTCAGGAAACCCAAAGAAGAGGTTTCTCCCTTGGTCAGTAACTCCAGAAAAAGAGAATCAGTTCCTCCCCCTGGTTAGCTTCAACTGTCTCTTCTGGGAACAAAAGGTCCTTCACCTTGGTCTGCATACCTGGCTTGTCCTGCAAATCCTCTCTTTCTTCATGCCTCTTCCACACAAGGCAGAAGAGTGTTAAGAGCTAGGCAATGGGGGTTCAGTGACTTGCCCAGAGTCACACAGCTAGGAAGTGTCTGAGGTCAGATTTGAACCCAGGACCTCCCATCTGTAGGCCTGGCTCTCAATACACTGAGCCACCCAGCTGCCCCCTTTGGTATATTTTTATAGCATTCTAGGGTACAGTAATACTTTAATTTCTAATAATGTTGATAATGTTCAATCAACTCTTCAGTCTTGTGATTTACATATATTAACTACCAAAATTAGAAATTATTATTTTACAATACCAGTGTTATTATTTTTTATTATGCTATTATTATTTTTTATTATTATTAAAGGCAGCTAGATGCCACAGTAGACAGAGTGCTGGACCTAAAATAAAAAGATCCCAGTTCAAATCCAACCTCAGGCTCTTACTAGCTGTGTGATCTTGGGCAAATCATGTAACTCTTTTTTTCTCCCAGAGGATCCAATAATATTTGTAAAGTGCTCAGGACAGAGCCTGAATTGCAGTAGAATAAATGCTTCTTTCTTTTCCTCTCCTCTTCTGATGGCACAGTGCACTAAAGGTTTTTTGAATGAATAAACATAAAATCAAGTTAGTACACAGTGTGATTTTAATAACCTTTTTAGCACAGGAAGGTGGCCATAATCAGAGAACTAAAATTTTATCTATAATTTTGTTTGCTTATCTCATCTTAATTGAATTTTAATTTTTCCATGAAGACTTCTTATTTGCTATTATTTATTTTAACCCTTACCTTCTGTCTTAGAATCAATACTGTGTTCCAAGACAGAAAAGTGGTAAGAGCTAGGCAATGGAGGTTAAGTGACTTGTCGAGGGTCACAGCTGGGAAGTGTCTGAGGCCAGATTTGAACCTAGAACCTCCCAGCTCTAGGCCTGGCTCTCTCTCCCTGGTAATTTATTGAATTATTGAATGCATTCTGTAGCCATTAAATTTTTATTTACATGTACATGTGTACATTTTATGTACATATACATGCTCATATGTGTAAACATACAAAGACATAGACAGGTGTTCTCCATGAAGGACAGCATAGTTCTCATTCACTAATGAAACTTCCATTTACAAATTAGTAGCCAGTAAAAATAAAAGCACTTTTAGTGATTAAGAAATTTTGAGTGTTTTTACATCCAGAGAAAGTTCTTAATAAAATCAAATGAAATGCTTTTTTCAAAGACTTAGCCCAGTACCTGGACATGCAATGTGAGAGGAACGACCAAGAGAATCTTGGACTCATTAATATGGCAAAGGCTCCTGAGAATGGATACTCCAGAGCCAGTGTCTCAGCAAGTCTCCCTTTTATCTTAGTCCCTAACTCAAATCAGTCCTTCCCCTTGTAGTAGAGTTACAATCTAGCCATGGATGTAGGGAAAGGGACCTTAAGCTAGGAATATGAAACTTAACTCTTTCTTTTCTTTTCTTTCCTTTTCACTCCATATATGGGCTTATGAGAGGAGTCCACATGTCAGGATTTTGTCAGGACCCATTTAGGTAGAAAAATTTTCCATCATAAAATATTCTTCATATTTAAATTCTCTTTTACATAAATTTCTCACACTTAGATAATCTTATATTCACACTGAAGCATTAAATTTAAATCAACTTGTAAGAACTTCTACAGGAAACTGTTCCTTGACTTTCCTTAAAAATATTGAATCAGAGCTAAAAAAGGCTTTTGTGAAAATCTAGTATCACTACTATATTTTACAGATGAAGAGAGGAGGTAAAATGATTTACCTCAAGTTACATATCTACTGAGTAATAGAAACTGGGACTAGAACCAAAGGTTTCCCAACTCCAAAGCTATTTCTTCTTTCCTTGACACTCTTTGTTTTCTACTTTCAACAAAGTTATTGACCAGGCTCTGGGTGGAGGAGTTGAAAGGAGGGCAGGTTAACTGGGAACATAATTTGAATTTGTCTTTTATGATGTATCTCCCTTTAAATTTCATTCCTAAGGATTAATAAAAACTACAATCTCTGATATTTCCAAGATTTTTTACCTTCTCCAGTACCTTGGTCTTTATGGTAATTCAGGGTTTCTTTTTTATAAATGGTTGGTCATTGTGCTTCCCCTGCTGGAAAGATATGTGAATTACATAAAATGAAATGATTCCAATGACCAAAATCACTGTGCTGGGTACTCTAGGAGGATAAAATGAGTCGTAGTACCTGATCTTGACCTCAGTTGGATTTTGCAATATAGCTAGAAAAGTGAAACATACATACAGGAAACTATAAGGATAAATGATAAGATCATTTGTATGTAATTAAAAAACCAACAAATAGTTATTGAGAGATTATCATGCTTAGTGTCCTAGAATTAAGAACACACACACAAAATATGATTCCTGCCCACTAGAAATTTACAGTTTGTTTTCCCTCCCCTATACTAGATGTTTAGTTCCTGAAAAGCAAGAACTGTGACTTATATTTACTTTACCACAAGTGGTCTATCCACTTAACTGACTGTTTCAGATGAAAGTGTTCCTTGGGATTGCATGTGACCTTTGTACTTATGACTTATGACATGAGTCTTTGTGCATACTTCAGACTCATGATTTCCTGGACACAACTCAGATGTGTAGACTGCCTTCTCATCAGACACTCCCACTAGAAGTGAATGAATGGTTGATCTCTAATGTCATTCTACTAAAGATTTCTAGAAGAGTCAATGTCCAGTCAACTAAAGAAGGCCATATTACAGGGAGACTTGGGCACTCTGGTTCTTCTCACTGGAAGCTCTCTGTATTCAGACACTAATTGCTTTCCCAGCTGCTTTGCTTCATTACTGATGTCTCTCATACCTCCATCCTCATCTCTCATCTCATGAGCCTGATCCTTCTTCTTCTTTTAATTTTATTTAATTAGATGATTTAGAATATTTTTCCATGGCTACAAGACTCGTGTCCTTTCCCTCTCCTCTCCCTCCCCACTTCCCATATCTGATGCACAATTTCACTGGGTTTAAAATGTGTCATTGATCAATACCCATTTCCATATTATTAATATTTGCACTAGAGTGATCTTTTAGAGTCTACTTTCCCAGTCATAGCCCCATCAACCCATGTGATCAAGCAATTATTTTTCTTCTGTGTTTCTTTTCCCTCAGTTCTTCCTCTTGATGTGGATAGTGTTCTTTCTCATATATCCCTCCCAATAGTTCTGGATCATTGCATCACCACAAACAGTGGGGCTATGAATATTCTTGTCTTTTTCCTTATTATCTCTTTGGGTACAAACCCAGCAGTGCTATGGCTGGATCAAAAGGTAGGCAGTCTTTTATCGCCCTTTGGACATAGTTCCAAATTGCCTTCCAGAATGGTTGGATCAATTCACAACTCCACCAGCAATACATTAATGTCCCAATTTTGCCAAATCCCCTCCAGCATTCATTACTATCCTTTGTTGTCGTGTTAGCCAATCTGCTAGATGTGAGGTGATACCTCAGAGTTGTTTTGATTTGCATTTCTCTAATTATAAGAGATTTAGAACATTTTTATGTGCTTATTAATAGTTTTGATTTCTTTGGCTGAGAACTGCCTGTTCATGTCCCTTGCCCATTAATCAATTGGAGAATGGATTGATGTTTTGTACAATTGGTTTAGTTCTTTATAAATTTGAGTGATTACACCTTTGTCAGAGGTTTTTGTTATAAAGATTGTTTCCCAATTTGCTGCTTCCTTTCTAATTTTGATTGCATTTGTTTTCTTTGTACAAAACCTTTTAAATTTAGTAATCAAAATTATTTATTTTGCATTTTGTAATTTTTTTCTAACTCTTGCTTGGTCTTAAAATCTTTCCCTTCCCAAAGGAAAATCTGACAAGTATACTATTCTCTGTTCACCCAATTTACTTATTGTTTCCCTCTTTATGTTCAAGTCGTTCACTCATTCTGATTTTATCCTGGTGTAGGGTGTGAGATGTTGATATAAAACTAATCTCTCCCATACTGCTTTCCAATTTTCCCAGCAGTTTTTGTCAAAAAGGGGATTTTTGTCCCCAAATCTGGCATCTTTGGGCTTATCACAGACTGTCTTGCTGAGGTCACTTACTCCAAGTCTATTCCACCATATGGTTTTGATGATCACTGCTTTATAGTACAGTTTAAGATCTAATATTGCTAGGCCACCTTCCTTTGCATTTTTTTCATTAGTTCCCTTGATATTCTTGATATTTTGATCTTCCAAATAAACTTTGTTATTGTTTTTTCTAATTCTATACAAAAGATTTTTGGTAATTTGATGGTTATGGCACCAAATAAGTAAGTTTAGGATTGTCATTTTTATTATGTTAGTTCATCCTACCCATGAGCAGTTAATGTTTTTCCAATTATTTAGATCTAGTTTTAATATGTTGAGTGTTTTGTAGTTGTGTTCATATAGTTCCTGTGTTTGTCTCAGCAGATAGATTCCTAAGTATTTTATATTGTCTCGGGTGATTTTAAAAGGAATTTCTCTTTCTAACTGTTGCTGCTGGGTTGAGTTGGAAGTATATAGAAATATAGAAAGTATATAGTATATAGATTTATGTGGGTTTATTTTGAATCCTGCAACTTTGCTAAAGTTGTTGATCATTTCCACTAGCTTTTTAGTTGATTCTCTAGGCTTCTTTAAGTATACCGTCATATCATCCGCAAAGAATGATAGCTTGGTCTCCTCCTTACCTATTTTAATACCTTCAATTTCTTTTTCTTCTCTAATTGCTACTGCTACTGTTTCTAGTACAATGTTAAGTAATAGTGGTGATAATGGGCATGCTTGTTTCACTCCTGATCTTATTGGGAATGCTTCTAATTTATCCTCATTGCAGATGATGCTTGCTGATGGCTTTAAATATATACTGTTTATTATTTTTAGAAAAGGCCCATCTATTCCTAGGCTTTCTAGTGTTTTCAATAGGAATGGGTGTTGTATTTTATCAAAGGCTTTTTCTGCATCTATTGAGATAATCATTTGATTTTTGTTGGTTTGCTTGTTGATATGGTCAATTATGTGAATGGTTTTCCTGATATTGAACCATTCCTGGTATAAATCCTACCTGATCATAATGAATAACCCTCATGATCACTGGCTGGAGTCTTTTTGCTATTGTTCTATTAAAGATTTTTGCATCTATGTTCATTAAGAAGATTGAGCCTGATCCTTCTTAAGAACCCAACTTCACTCTCATGGACTCATCATGTAAAATCAGCTGCAGAATTTAAAAAAGGCTTTTCCCATACTGATGCCATCTTACCTTCCATTTGCCCCCTTCTTCTTCTTACCAAAGTTTAAGTTCTGGTTTCCTTATATCATTTCAGTTCTAAGCATTTAATTCATTTTTTATCCCCTGAAGCTTTAGGGGACTGACCCAAAATATAAACACTATGAAGAGGTGTGCTGGAGCCAAATCAAACCAACTTGTGAAAAAGGGCACCTAAGTATTTCACCAGACGTGGAGTCAGAATGTCTTGGGTTCAAATATGGCATTAGATAATTTTTAACTGTATGACCCTGGGTGTCATTCTTCTGTCTTGGAATTGATACTAAGATAGACAGTAAGGGTTTTTGGGAAGGAAAGAAAGATGAACTTGCAAGAGCCACTTGTTACATTTTCAGCATATTTATATTTTGGAAATAAGCAGATACTCCAAATCAGAGTTTAATTTATTGTTTTGTTGATAGTCAGGACTTAAGAAGAATGGAGAAAATGTTAATAATGCAAATTGAATTTAAAACTATGTAGCCATACAAATTTTGGCTCCAGAGGATATGTCACTGTCTATGACTCATCAGAGAAATCCAGCTGCATCTGTCATCCTCAATACTTAATTATAAGTGTTATTTCCCCTGGGATAGTTCACACAATATTTACCTAGGAAGAACCTGGGGAACAAGGGGAAGAATTGTTCTGAGGTGGCTTGTTTTTTATGACAATGGGGGAAATGAGATTATCTTTTCATAATAGTAAATGTCAATTTGCCTGGAAGAAGCCAAATCCTTGAACAGACTTGATAGCAATTTTGAGTCTTTGGATTGAGGTGAGGGTGTAACCGAGAAAATGTGGTTTACCAAGACTGTGAATGTTAAAAACTGTAATGCCAAACTCTGTAGAAGTTTGTAGAAGAAGCCAAAACTGTAAAGATAATTTTTAGTGTCTTGTCTTAAAAATCTAAAAATAAGTGGTCACCATGGGGAAATTCCCAAATATGAAAATAGCAAAGTCAGCTGGGTATTATGAAGATTTTAATTAATATAAATGAAGGAATTAAGGGAAGGAGAGGGAGAGAGAGAGAGAGAGAGAGAGAGAGAGAGAGAGAGAGAGAGAGAGAGAGAGAGAGAGAGAGAGAGAGAGAGAGAGAGAGAGAGAGAGAGAGAGAGAGAGAGAGAGAGAGAGAGAGAGAGAGAGAGAGAGAGAGGAGAAAATAGTAGAAAGGGCCTAGGCCAAATGGCCTAGGCCTGAGCCTAAGGGAGAGCAAGTCAGTCTTTATCACTCACCACAAGATCATCTCAAGCAATCTCCAGTCCTCCAATGAACTCCTGATCTCCCAAACTGAGTTCAGAGACTTCTCCTTTTAAAGAAATTTTCTCTTGTGTCACTTCCTCTAAATTTCACATCTACCAATCATAGTAGACACTTTTCCCCAGGACTGCACATTCTTAGTTCACATCTTTTGTTCTCAGCTTCTCTAGTTATATAAAATCTACTAAGTACTTCCACACCTCTTTTGTTAAGCTTGCCTTTTGTAAATTGCTTGACCTTTTAGTGATTAA
This sequence comes from Monodelphis domestica, assembly GCF_027887165.1. NCBI lineage: Eukaryota > Metazoa > Chordata > Mammalia > Didelphimorphia > Didelphidae > Monodelphis > Monodelphis domestica. Next base: position 274,832,947 of record NC_077232.1, read on the forward strand.
TTTAACCTTTAGAGGTCCTGAGCATCCTTTTGTATTAGATCTAAAATTAGACTTAGCTTAAGGTTCTAGCTTGACTATAAGTATGAGTTAGGGACTTTTCATTGTTCAATCAGGAGTTTGCAACTTTATCTCCCCCTAAGGCACTGTCTGAGTAGGGTGGAGTAATTTTAAAAGTTATCAATACATTCCTGACCAACTACTTTCATTGCTAACAATGGGGAATAGCTTAATCAAATCTTCTGAAGTGGAATCTGAGCAGTTTTAAGATTCACAAGGGGAAATTTTCATCCATCCTTACATGAGAAAAGGGCAATCTCTATGTAGAGGTCTCTAAATGTGAAAAGATTTGGCTTCAGTCTTCCTAATGAGATTCCTAAGGAATAGAGTTTTTTACTGGTGGATCAGAGAGATTTGAGTAGGCAATGAGATGTTGCTCATCTTGGTATAGACTCAGATTTGGACATGTAACATGGAGGGAGTTTATGATCTTTTAGCTATTGTGTCTTATTACAGATTACGTTAGCCTATGCTGAAGATCTATAACTGTTTTGTCATCATTGGTGCTGAGGGCCTTATTTTACTGACACTGCTTACATCCGTCATCATTGCTTTGCACTAGGAAACTCATTGTGAATTTCCCCTAATAGCAATGTGTGCATTATACTTTTTAGACATCTTTTATATTGTTTGATCCTCTTATCCCTTTTTGTTTTGGTGGGGTTGTCAGAGCTCCTCCTTTAGTGATATTTATGCTATCTTTTGCAACAGCCTAGGTCATAGCTGTTTAGTAATAATAGTACATTTAAGAAAAAACATGGTCCAATAGAAGATTTTTGATAATTTGCTACTGAGATCAAGAGATTTTATAGGTGCAGCACCTATTTCATATAGGTTGAGCTAGTTTACCTTAAAAGGAGCAAAAAGACCATCCTTGGGTTTGGTTGGTCTTAAGAACTAGAGGATAGAACTAGAGGATTTGAATCATGACTTTCTCATCTCCTAAAGAATAAAAAGCCCAGCCTAGGAAGAAGTGGCATTTTGAAGGTTGAGTGGAATTCCCATGTCTTCCTCATCCAGGATTGTAATCATGATAAATGTAGAAGTAAAGGGGAGCTGGGGTAATTTGAATTAGTTATTTTTCTTATCATTAATATTTTATTGAAAATTTGTTTTCCTGGAAAGATCTATATGAACTGATGCAGAGCAAAATAATCAAAACTGGGATAATATTGTACACAGTAACAGCAATGTTGTTCATTGATCAACTATGAAAGGTTTACCTACTCTCAGCAGTAAAATGATCCAGAACAATTCTGAGGGACTTAGAACAAAGGATGCTATTTACCTCCAGAGAAAGAGCTTTAGTCAGATGCGGGTTAAGGCATATTATCTTTCACATTAGTTTATTTACTGTTTTATTTTGGAATTTTAGTTTATGTGAGTATTTTCTGTGTTTTGCATAAAAATAAATGTATAACCCAGATCAAAATTGCTTACCATCTCTGAGAACGGGGAGGAATGGGAAAGGGAGAAAATTTGTATCTTATAATTTCAGGAAATGTATGTTGAAAATTATTTGTACACCTAATTGGGAAAATAAAATATCTTTGAATTTAAAAAATAAAACTGCTTTTAACTTTATGATCCATGAGCAAATGCATAAATTTTATAGTACATGAGTAAATAAATCATATTCCAATCCAGATATACATGAAACAGATAAGTCTTATTGATTATAATTTTTATTATGCTTTGGTCAGTATAAATGAATTCAATATCTGCTTTTCTTCATTTTTGCTTTTTTTTCTGCCCTACCACATTGTCACTTTTTGGGAAAAGTGTCATACAAAGGTTATGATTAAGTGTACTCCTTTCTAAGTGTACTCCCATCTAAATTTTATTCTATTTAGGTTCTTAATTCCTTTCTTATTTAGATTTAGATTTGCTTTTCTAACACTAAAAAGGGTACATTGCAGTCTTCAACTATTATTTTGTATTGGCTATTTCTCCCTGACTCAGATTTTATAAGTATTTGTATGTATTTCATATGTTAGGTAATTTGGTGCTTGTATGTTAGCTTTTATAGTAGTTCATTGTAATGATTTTAAGAATAATTTTTTGCCTATCTTATCACTTTTTTTCTTTTGAAGACTGGATCTCCCTATCTTGTCCAGGCTGGCAGTATAGTACCTACTCATAACCCCAATCTCAATACTAATAGACATAAGAGATTTGATCTGCTCTGTTTCTTACCTAGAATGCTTAGTTCCTCTTTAGACAACCTGAGAAGGCCTGGATTCCACAATACTGATGCCAGATATAGTAAGGACACCTGATTAACTTAGTTCAGAACTCCAAAACTCAAGAGCTCCATAGTCCTCAATATTAGCTAATAATCTAGTAGACAAGTCTACTAGCCTAGTAGGCTCATAGATACAAACTACTTCATGTGAGTTATTCTAGCACTATTTCTTTTTTTTTTTGAGGATACGATCAACAAAGATTTCAATATCTGGCTTCCACTGCAGAAGGCTTTAGGAAGTGAAGTAATTGAACAAAATAATAATAAGGAGCTAATGTAAGTGACTTAGAGGGTTGGGATAAGTGATATAGGTAAAAATTAAGAGAAGACATTTGTCAAAATTTGAACTTGAAGAATTTTTGAACAATAGTTTCTAGGCCCCGATACTGATCTAGATTCTAAATAACAATGATAATAATTACTAGCATTCATATTGTGTTAACTCTGTGCCAGGCACTAAGATAAGCTTTTTATAATTATTTCATTTGCTTCTCATAACTATTACCTCCTTTCACAGATGAAGAAATTGAGGTTTATAATATTTTTTATTCCTACTTGAAGAGATAATTTAGGTTTCAGCACACCCTACACCAAGATAAATTCAAAATGGGTGAATGACTTGAATATAATGAAGGAAACCATAAGTAAATTAGGTGTACACAGAAGAGTATTCATGTCAGAAAGGACATGGGAAAGGAAAGATTTTAAAACCAAGCAAGAGTTAGAAAAAAAATCACAAAATGAAAAATCAATAATTTTGATTACATCAAATTAAAAAGTTTTTGTACAAACAAAACTAATGCATCCAAAATTAGAAGGGAAGCAACAAATTGGGAAACAATCTGGATAACAAAAACGTCTGACAAAGGTCTCAATTTTATAATTGAGCTCAAATTTATAATGAGCTAAACCAATTGTACAAAAACATCAAACCATTCTCCAATTGATAAATGGGCAAGAGACATGAACAGGCAGTTTTCAGCCAAAGAAATCAAAACTATTAATAAGCACATGAAAAAGTCTTCTAAATCTCTTATGGTCAGAGAGATGCAAATCAAAACAACTCTGAGGTATCACCTCATACCTACCAGATTGGCTAACATGACAGCAAAGGAAAGTAATGGATGTTGGAGGGGATGTGGCAAAGTTGGGACAGTGAATTGATCCAACCATTATGGAGGGCAATTTGGAACTATGCCCAAAGGACGATAAAAGACTGCCTGCCCATTGACCCAGCCATAGCACTGCTGGGTTTGTACCCCAAAGAGATAATAAGGAAAAAGATATGTACAAGAATATTCATAGCTGCACTCTTTGTGGTGGCAAAAAATTGGAAAATGAGGGGCTGCCCTTCAATTGGGGAATGGCTGAACAAATTGTGGTATATGTTGGTGATGGAATACTATTGTGCTCAAAGAAATAATAAACTGTAGGAATTCCATGTGAACTGGAACAACCTCCAGGAATTGATACAGAGTGAAAGAAGCAGAACCAGGAGAACATTATACACAGAGACTGACACACTGTGGTAAAGAACACTATCCACATTCAGAGGAAAAATTTGGGAGTAGAAACACCAAAGAAAAACAACTGCTTGACTGCATGGGTCAAGGGGGATATAATTGGATATAAACTCTAAATGAACCTCCTAGTGCAAACATCAACAACATGGAAATAGGTTCTGATCAAGGACACATGTAATAATACCCAGTGGAATTGCACATGGGCTATGGGAAGGGTTGGGGGAGGGGAGGGAGGGATAGAATATGATTCTTATAGCCAAGGTATAATGTTCCTTGACTAAATTGACTAAAAATTTTAAAAAAATTAAGTGAGATAATAACTGTAAAGTGCTTAGCACAGTGCCTGGGATATTGTAAATTATATATAATTTTTAGTTGCTAGTAGAGCTTTGCGTCTGGAGTCAAGAACTAAGTTCAGATTTGATCCCAGTCACTTTCTACCTGTACAACCCTTGAAAACCACTTTTATGCCTCTCTTTTCCTGTTTCCTCATGCATAAAATGAGGATAATAATAGTACCCACCACCCATGTTATAAAAATTAAACAAAATAACATTTGCAAAAAGACTTACTACAGACCCTGGTACATAATAGTTTCTATATAAATGCTTATTCCCTTTCTTTCCCAATCCCTGCTCTAGTGATATATCCAATGGACAAAGATCTCACATTGAGTACTAGTAGGTAGGTAAATGTAGAGCATCAAAAAAAGCAGATTCTGGGGGCAGCTGGGTGGCTCAGTGGATTGAGAGTCAGGCCTAGAGACAGGAGGTCCTGGGTTCAAATCTGTCCTCAGACACTTCCCAGCTGTGTGACCCTGGGCAAGTCACTTAACCCCCATTGCCTAGCCCTTACCACTCTTCTGCCTAGCAGCCTATACACAATATTGACTCCAAGACAGAAGGTAAGAGCTATTTAAAAAAAAAAAAGAAAAAAAGTAGATTCTTAGCACCATCTTTGAGAATTCTGGTTCTCTGCCACTGCAAAAGCAAAAGCAGTTGGGCTATTTTTTTCCCTTTGTCTCTTGGGCTGCCATGGTTGAAGAATTCATCTTCAAGTGGTCAGCCAATTAGTGATGTGCCATTCCATAATTAGCGAAATTTATCCTTGGAAAGCATATACCGCGAGCAATTATGGTGTAGTAGAATCAGAGCTATTCTCCACAGCTAGAATTTTCTAGAACTTAGAATCATTTTTACCATGCTATGAAGCATCAAAGAGTAGGACTTTGGGGAGGCAGCAGAAAACACACTTGTAAAAATGATTGCCTTTCTTTTTTTTCTTATTATTTCTTATTACCTTTTAGAGATATTAAAGATGGAGCCTGTCTTTGACTCCTCCCTTGTTCTTGAAGAATGTGGCCATAAAAGTTCACCTTCTTTTGATAAATTACATTGATTGGATGTCTTGTGAAGGTGCTGCCTACCTTGCTGATGAACAATTGGGGAGAAAAATCAGAATTATTATCAAGCTTTGCAGACATACTGCAGCCAGGGGAAGCATTATAGATCTTTCCACTGTTCATCTAACTGCTACAGTTGACTCATCATTAAGAGGTTGGATATTGTCAAATTATCTATTACCTATTCTCAAGTCTCTTTCTCCCCAACAACAACAAAAAGGAAGAAGTCATCTCTGAAAGAGAAAAATAATCACACATACCCAAAGTAAGTTGGTTTCATATGGAAAAAATACTATGTAACTTAAATAAACTTTTCTGCAAAGACATGATGGGAAAGAGAAAAAGGAGAGCATCTTTTTTTTTTTTTATCAAGAATCCTTTTCAAAGGATTTCTAGTTAACTTTCATTGTTTGATCATAAACTGCTTAAAAATTAAAAAAAAATACCTAAGTTCTTTAACTGTCTGAGTTGTTTCCTCTGGGTCAGGAAAACTTTTTTTAAATATGCTTTGAGGCTTTTGGTCCAATTCAAACTTCCATAGAAAGGTCTATTTCTTAGCAAGGCTTCTTACTTGGTCACTAACCCTTTGAAGAATTTAGAACTTGCCTGGAGGTCTGGTCTGGACTGGTCCTACAAGGTTAATCTCTTGGAACTCTAGGTTTTTGAGGGATAACAGCAAAGAAGCCAAGTAATCCATTTGTTCTCGTGCATATTTTTCTAAATTTAAACTTGTACTTTCTGTTTTAGTAGGGAGTCTAAAAGAGAACAAAAAAGACAAGGCAACCAAGGGAAGTGATTTCCCCAGGTCATTGACAGATAGAGAGTTTCTGAGGTCAGCTTTGAACCTAGGTCATCCCATCCCCAGGCCTGGCATACAGTGAATACACTGTACAACCTAGCAACCCCCACCCATTCAATTTCTCCTGGATATTATCTTTGCTCAGCTAATCATATGCCAGATAATAGAGATAGAGAGACCAAAGAATAATCCAGTTTCTGACCTTGAGGAGTTTACATTTTATGAGGAGGGATAACATCTATGTATAATTATAAATAAAAATAAATACAATAGGAAATTAAACAAGCTGGATTTTACAAGTGATAAGAACTTTGAAAAGTTGGAGATGAGAAATACATGGGGGAGAAGATGGTGGTGTAGAGGCAGCAAAAGTTCAGACCTCTGAAAACCTTTCCTTACCTTACAAACTAAATGCTCCCAGGGGACTGAAAATAAAGCCTTACAACAAGACAGAGCCAAGGAACACTCCTGCTGGACTCAATGCAAAAGGTACACCCCTCCAAAAGCTGTAATCCGAGAACACTCGGTTTTAAGGGGAAGGCAGAAGAAAGTTCCCAGGACCCCTCCCCCGCTAACTACAGCTCTAAGCCTCCAGAAGCACTGGGAAACTCTGGGTGGGCAAAGGCTGTCAGGGAGGGTGTACCATGTGGGCAGGGCTGTGCCAGGCACAGAGCATCGAACACAGTCAGTGGGGAAGGACCTGGAGAGGGAGCGGAGAGTGGGCAACCTGGTCATATTGTCAGAGACCCTCCATATTGCTCCCGCCTTCCAGGAGGTTTTGGCCTCAGGGCACATCCAGCCCAACCCAGCTGGACTTAACCCCATCAAAAGTCTTCAGAGTCAGGGAAGCTCAAATTCCAACACCCATCCCCCAGAGACTGCACTGAGAGATCTCCTGACAAAGCTCCAAAAGGGGAAAGTGACAAAAAAAAAATTAGAGGAGCAAGAGCACAGACAACCATAGGGAGTAAAGAAGAGTAGATATGAGCAAACAACAGAAAAGAAAGAAGAAAATACAATCAACGCTTCTGTCCAGGCAATGAACAAAGAGCAAACAGAACAGAGAAGAAGGAGGGAACATCAAGCAATAAAACAGAAATCCCAGTGAATTGGATATAGGCTTTGTAAGAACTCAAAATACAATTCAATCCACAATTAAGAGAGGCTGAAGACAATTGAAAAAAGAACTAAGATAAGTCATATGGAAACAGAAAATAGTGCCTTGAAAGCCAAAATCAACCATCTTGAAAATGAGGAAAAGGAGATGAAAGATAAGGCAAAAGAGATGAAAGATGAGGTAAAGAGAATGAAAAATGACCTCTAAAGAAAATCAGGTCAGTAGGAGAAGGATGACCAAAAAGCCAGAGATAAAATCCAGTCTCTAAGAACCAGAATATAACAACTAGAATCAAGTGACTTCACAAGGCAGCAGGACACAATAAAACAAAATCAAAAGACTGAAACAATTTGAGGAAAATATGAAGCATCTCATTCACAAAAAAGAAGATTTAGAAAGTTCTTCTAGGAGAGAAAACTTAAGAATCAATGGTCTACGAGAAGACCATGACAAAAGAAAAGCCTGGACATCATACTACAGAAAATTATCCAGGAAAACTGCCCCAATTTTCTAGAACAAGAGGGAAAAGTGGAGATTGAATGAATCCACAGATCAACTGACAACACCCAGGAATGCTATAGCCAAATTCAAGAACTATGAAACCAAAGAAAAAATATTACAAGTTGCCAAGAAGAAGTCATTCAGATACCATGGAACCACAGTGAGGATAATTCAGGATCTGGCTGCATCTACACTGAAGGACTGAAAGTCATAGAATATGATATTCCAGAAAGCAAGGTAATGAGGTCTACAAGCAAGAATCAACTACCCAGCAAAACTGACTATATTCTTATAGGAAGAAAGGATGGTCATTCAACAAAATAGAAGAATTCCAATCATTTGTAATGAAAAGACCAGACCTGAACACAAAATTCGATGCCCAAGCACAGAACTCAAGAGAATCATCAAAAGGTAATTTAAAAGAGGGAAAAAAGAAAAACCAAAAAAAAAAACTTTTTTAAGAGACCCAATAAGTTAAAATGATATGTATCCTTATAAGAAAAGAGATCATTGGTACCTCTTAAAAATTGTTATTATCACATGGACAGCTAGAGGAATTACACTTAGAGGGAACAACAATAAGCTGTATAGGATGAAATGGCAAGACATTATGTATATAGACATTTGTATGCATAAATACATATAATGTGTGTGTGTATATATATATATATATATATACAACTTGAGCTAAAAAAAAGAGGTTAATACTAAAAGAAATGGGAAAAGAAACAAAAGGGGATAAATTTATATGTCACAAAGAAGCTCATGGCTGGAGTGGGGAGAACATCAGTACACTGGAAGGGTAAAGAGGTTGGAGATAGGAAATATTCACCTCTTACATGCATTGAAATTGACCCAAAGAGGGAAGAACAATGCAATCCATTAGGGCAAAGAATAGATTTGTACTCTATTGGGAAGTAGAAGAGTAACACATGGAATGGTGGGGAGGGAAGCAGTATAAGGGAGGGAGAGGGTGGGGGTAGTTTAAAAAGATTGCAAAGAAAATAAGAGGGGAAATAAGAAATGAGGGGAGTAGAAAGGGAAGTAAAATAAGGGTGGGAACTAGGGGGACTGATTAAAAACAAACATTGGTGTAGAAGGAAATAGTGAAAGAACAGAAGGTAGGACTCAGAGTAGAAATCAAAATTCTAGGAAATACACAGCTGGTAATCATAACTCTGAATGTGAATGGAATGAACTCACCCAGAAAACACAAGCGAATAGCAGAGTGGATCAGAATCCCAAACTCTACCATATGCTGTGTACAAGAAATATACATGAGGAAGGTAGATACGCACAGGGTGAAAGTAAGAGGACAGAGCCAAATCTATTGGGTATCAACTGATAAAAAGAAGGCAGGGGTCACAACCATGATATCTGACAAAGCCAAAGAAAAAATTAATATAGTTAAAAAGAGATAGGGAAGGTAATTACATCCTGATAAAAGGCAGTATAGACAATGAGGAAATATCAGTACTCACCATGTATGCAACAAAAGACATAGCATCCAAATTTCTAAAGGAGAAACTAGTGGAACTCAAGTATGCAATATATAGAAAAACTATATTACTGGGAGACCTGAATCTTCCTCTATCCGAACTAGATAGATCAAACCAAAAAATAAATAAGAAAGACTTAAGAGAAGTGAATGAAATCTTAGAAAAATTAGAGTTAGTACATATGTGGAGAAAAACAAACAGGGACAAAAAGGAATTCACCTTCTTACATGGTACATTCACAAAAACTGACCATATATTAGGGCATAAAAACATTACAAACAAGTGCAAAAGAGCAGAAATAATAAATGCAACCTTCTCAGATCACAATGCAATGAAAATAATAATTAGTAAGGGTGCATGGAGAGGTAAATTAATTGGAAAAATTAATTCGAAATTAAACAATACGATTCTCCAAAACCAGTTAGTTTAAGAATAAATCTTAGAAACAATTAATAATTTCATTGAAGAAAATTACAATGATGAGACACCCTTCCAAAACCTATGAGATGCAGGGGGAAATTTATATCCTGGAATTCATATATTAACAAACTAGAGAGGGCAGAGAACTGGGCATGAATTAAAAATCCTCAGATGAAGACTAAATTAGAAATCCTAAAAATCAAAGGAGAAATTAATAAAATTGAAAGTCAAAGAAGTATTGTTTTAATAAATAAGATTAGAAGCTGGCACTTTGGAAAAAAAAACAAATAAAATAGACAAGTTACTGGTCAATCTAATTTAAAAAAGGAAAGAAAAAAACCAAATTGACAGTATCCAAGATGAAAAGGGAGACCTCGTCTCTAATGAAGAGGAAATTAAGGAAATCATTAAAAATAATTATGCCCAATTATATGGCAACAAATATGGCAATCTAAGTGACATGGATGAATATTTAAAAATATATAAATTGCCTAGACTAACAGAAGAAGAAACAGATAACCTAAACAACCCCATATCAGAAAAAGAACTTCAACAAGCCATCAAAGAACTACCTAAGAAAATATCCCCAGGTCCAGATGGATTCACAAATAAATTCTATCAAACATTTAAAGAAAAATTAATCCCAATAATATACAAAGTATGTGACAGAATAAACAAAGAAGGAGTTCAACCAAATTCATTTTAAAACACAAATATGGCACTGATTCCAAAGCCAGCCAGGTCAAAAACAGAGAAAGAAAACTATAGACCAATCTCCTTAATGAACGTAGATGCAAAAATCTTAACTAGTATACTAGCAAAAAAACTCCAGCAAGTCATCACAAGGGTTATTCACTATGACCAGGTAGGATTCCTACCAGGAATAAAAGGATGGTTCAATATTAGGAAAACCATCCACATAATTGACCATATTAACAAGCAAACCAACAAACATCACATTATTATTTCAATAGATGCAGAAAAAGCCTTTGACAAAATGCAACACCCATTCCTATTGAAAATACTAGAAAGTATAGGAATAGAAGGGACTATCCTAAAAATAATAAAGAGTATATATCTAAAACCATCAGCAAACATCATCTGCAATGGGGATAAACTAGAAGCCTTCCCAATAAGATCAGGAGAGAAACAAGGGTGCCCATTTTCACCTCAATTATTTAACATTGTACTAGAAACACTAGCAGTAGCAATTAGAAAAGAAAAAGAAATTGAAGATATTAAAATTGGCAATGAGGAGACCAAGCTATCATTCTTTGCAGATGATGTGATGGTCTACTTAAAGAGTCCTAGAGAATCACCCAAAAAGCTAGTGGAAATAATCAACAACTTTAGCAAAATTGCAGGATACAAAATAAACCCACATAAGTCATCAGCATTTCTATATATCTCCAACACATCTCAGCAGCAATAATTAGAGAGATTCCATTAAAATTACCCAAACAATATAAAATATTTAGAAATCTATATGCCGAGACAATCACAGGAACTATATGAACACAACTACAAAACACTCTCCACACAATTAAAACTAGATCTAAACAATTGGAAAAACATTAATTGCTCATGGGTAGGATGAGCTAACCTAATAAAAATGACAATCCTACCCAAACTTATCTATCTATTTAGTGCCATACCCATTGAACTACCAAAAAACTTTTTTACTGAATTAGAAAAAACATAACAAAGTTCATTTGGAAGAACAAAAGATCAAGGATATCCAGGGAAATCATGAAAAACATGCAAAGGAAAGAGGACTTGTGGTCCCAGATCTCAAACTGTACTTTAAAGCACTGGTCATCAAAACAGTTTGGTACCGGCTAAGAGACAGAAATAGGACCAGTGCAATAGACTTGGGGTAAATGACCTCAGCCAGACAGTCTATGATAAGTCCAAACATTCTAGCTTTTAGCACCAAAATCCACTATTTGAGAAAAACTCCTGCGAAAATTGGATTGGGGTTGGATCAACATCTCACACCCTCCAGCAAGATAAACTCAGAATGAGTGAATGACCTGGCTATAACGAAGAAAACTATAAGCAAATTAGGTGAGCATAGAATAGCATACATGTCAGATCTTTGGGAAAGGAAAGACTTTAAAACCAAGCAATAGCTAGAAAAAAAATGACAAAATGTAAAACCAATAATTTTGATTACATCAAATTAAAAAGGTTTTGTACAAACAAAACTAATGCATCCAAAATTAGAATGGAAGCATCAAATTGGGAAACAATCTTGATAACAAAACACTCTGTCAAAGGTCTAATTACTCAAATTTATAAAGAACTAAACCATTTGCACAAAACATCAAACCATTTTCCAATTGATAAATGGGCAAGGGACATGAATAGGCAATTTTCAGTGAAAGAAATCAAAACTATTAATAAGCACATGAAAAAGTCTTCTAAAAACAACTCTGAGGTATCACCTCACACCTAGCAGATTGGCTAACATGACAGCAAAGGGAAGCAATGAATGCTGGAGGGGATGTGGCAGTCAGGACATTAATTCATTGCTGGTGGAGTTGTAAATTGATCAAACCATTCTGAAGGGCAATTTGGAACTATGCCCAAGGGGCATATAAGACTGTCTGCCCTTTGATCCAGCTATAGCACTGCTGGGTTTGTACCCCAAAGACACTATAAGGAAAAAGACATATACAAAAATATTCATAGCTGTGCTTTTTGTGGTGGCAAATAATTGGAAAATGAGGGGGATACCCTTCAATTGGGGAATTGCTAAAAAAATTGTGGTATATGTTGGTGATGGAATACTATTGTGCTCAAAGAAATAATAAACTATAGGAATTCCATGGGAACTGGAACAACCTCTAGGAATTGATGCAGAGTGAGAAGAGCAGAACCAGGAGAACATTGTACACAGAGACTGATTCACTGTTGTACAATCGAATGTAATGGACTTCTCCATTAGTGGCAATGCAGTGATCCTCAACAACTTGGAGGAATCTATGAGAAAAACCATTCTCCACATTCAGAGGAAAAACTGTCGGAGTAGAAACACAGAAGAAAAAGAACTGCTTGAATACATGGGTCTAATGGATATGACTGGGGAGGTAGACTATAAATGAACATCTTAATGCAAACACCAACAACATGGAAATAGTTTCTGATCAAGGACACATGTAATACCCAATGAAACTGCACATTGGCTGAGGGAAGGGTGAGTGGAGTTAAGGGAGGGAAATAATGTGATTATTGTAACCAAGGAATAGTGTTCTGAATGGACTAAATAAATTAATTAAAAAAAAATAAATGCATGGGGGAAAGTTTGTTTGAAAGCATGAAAACCAGAAATGGAATGTTAATTATGAGGAATGCCACTTGGATTTAACTGTAGAACGTGGGAAGGAGAATTATGTTTGACAGATCTGGAAAGTTAGTTGGAGCAGCCTATGAAATGCTTGAAAATCAAAAGAGTTGGTGGTTGATCCTAGAGATAGGGAGCTACTGGAAAAGAGGTTATAGATGGAGAGAAAACTTGGTTTACAAGTGATGAAGCAGGCTACTGAGACTATGTCTAGAGATTTCATCTGAGGCTCTCTGGGCATGCAGCAGAACTCTGGATGAACCGTGTTTATAACAAGAATAACAGAAATTATGACTATATCAATGGAAGTAGAAAATTATTTTGACAAAGCATAGCATTCATTTCTATTAAAGACACTAGAGAAACATAAGAATAAACAGAACTTGCCTTAATATGATACATTTTGTTATTCAGTTGTTTCAGTCATGTCTGATTCTTCTTGACTCCATTTGGAGTTTTCTTAGCAAAGATACTGGAGTGATTTGTTGTTTCCTCCTCCAGAGCATTTTAAAGAGGAGGAAACTGAGGTGAACTAGGCTAAGTAACTTGCCTAGGGTTGTACAGGTAGTAAGTATCTGAGATTTGAACTCAGGCTATCCTGACTCCAGCCCTGGAACTCTGTATACTGTATCACCTTGCTGTCCCCTGTTGCATAAATAAATTGTTTATTTATTTATTTATTATTTATTTATTTATTTATTTACAAGAATAACAAAAAATATGATTATAGCAGAAAGTGATTTTCACAAAATATAGTATCCATTTCTGTTAAAAAATAATAGAAAACACAAGAATAGACTTTTCCTTAGTAAGGTAAGTAGTTACTATTTAAAATCAAGAGCCAACAATAGATAATATGTACATCAGGGCTAGACCTTTCCAGTAACATAAGGGATAGCAAGGATGTCAATTATCACTGCAATTATTTAATTTCATGCTAGCAATGTAAGCTTTAGAAATAAAACAAGAAAATATATTAAGGAAATAAGCAGAGGCAATGAGGAAACAAAATTGTCACTTTTTGCAGATGACATGATGGCTTACTTACAGAAAACTAGGGATTAATTAAAATTAACCGAAAATATTGTTAGCAAAGTTTCAGGATAGAAATTAAATCTATGTAAATCATCAGAATTTTTGTATATTAGTAACAAGTCAAGCAGGTAGTGATGGAAAGCTAGGTAACAGATTATCAATTATACAACAGTGAAATGATATTTCCATATTGTCGGGACATCTACGGAGTCGCAATATGGAACAGTTTAGAACTGTCGGGGGACAGCTTAGAGCTGTTGGAGAATAGCTACAGAGTCGCAAGAAAGCAAGACTGCAACATTATCAAAGAAAGGATAATGAATGTTTATTGTAAGCAGCACACCAGATTTAAAGCTCTTCTCAAGAGACACAATCTATCCTCCCCAATCCTCCCCAGAATGTAAACAGGGGAGTAAACCCATTCTCAGGATTTCTTGGAACTGTTTATGTAGCCTTGAACAGAGATTTCTGTGTTTTGGCGTACTCAGCAGGAATGGTATGTCACAAACACCTGGGAAGAGGAACTCTATTCCATGAGATCATGAATGGTTCACTGCACTATATGTTTCACAAAACAAAGTAAATAAGAAAGAATTTTAATTTCCTGTCATCTTTTCAAAACAATGGGGTTTTTAAAGAAAAATTACTTGTGTCTTATAGCCCATCCAGAGATAAACACTTCATTGACATTTTAGTCTTTTCCAATTCTTTGAATGTATTTGTCTTCCTTGGTTTCCCATGATTACTGTTTTTAGTTCAACGTTTCCATTCAGCTTCAGTCTTTTCATGAGCAATGCTTGGAAGTGCCCTATTTTCTTAAAAGTTCTATTTCAAGTCTACCCTCAGATACTTTCTAGCTTTGTGACTGTGAACAAATCACAACCTCTTCCTTACCATTCTTCTGCCTTAGAATTGATCTTAAGTATTGATTCTAAGACATGAGGTAATGGTTTAAGCTTTTTTTTTATTTCAACTCTTAGTATTATATTCAGTCTTTTATTGTACATTATTCTATGTTGTGGTATCTTTGGAATATCACCCTTCAGGATTTTCTCTCTTCTATGATGGTATGTTTGTGTGGTGTGATCCTGACTATGGCTCCTTGGTACTTGAACATTCTCTATGTGGTTGAAAACTGCTTTTTTTAATTGAAGAAGAAATTCTGGATCTTGGTCACATTATACTTTTAGTCCTTAAGCTCTATTTGTACTTATAAAATTATTCTTTTATTCTGGTTTTGGCTCTTGGACTTTTCTTAATCTTCTGAATTTCTTCATTGTATTTAGAGTTTTCTTTCATTTATGCATACTTCCAGCCTCAATTACTGAGTTGGTATTTTGTGCCAAAGTCACCTTCTATAGATTCCTTTCCACTTGGATTTAGTGGACAGGCCATTTTTGCTCCTGCCCCAGATTTCCAAGACTCATGTCATTGGTTTCATTTCCTGGCCATTGGTACTCAGAGCATTGTCAGTCTTCAGGTTGCTTGATAGTGTCCCTAATCAGAGATGCAGGCCTAGAAACCCTCCCCCTCTGAATAGTCTTCATCATAATGTTTAAGACTTCTGGTATTTGGGGAGAAAGTGGATAGTGCACCAGTCCAGGATTTGAGAGAACCTGGATTCAAATGTGATCTCAGACACTTCCTAGCTATGTGATCCTGGGCAAGTCATTTAACCCCAATTGCAAAACTTTTTTTTTTTAAGTTTTCTTTACTCAATTTAGAATTAAAAGAGTTTCCCTCCCCTTACCCCAAACCCTCCCATAGCCGATGCTCAATTCCACTGGGTTTTCCATGTGTCCATGATCAAAACCCATTTCCATATTATTAAGTTTGCATTAGGGTGATCATTTAGAGTCTATAGACCCAATCAAGTCCCCATGTGATCAAGAATTGTTTTTCTTGTGTTTCTACTCCCACAGTTTTTCCTCTGAATGTGGATAGTGTTCTTTCTCATGAATCACTCCGAACTGTTCTGGATCATTGCATTGTTACTACATTTGATTGTACCACAGTGTATCAGTCTCTGTGTACAATGTTCTCCTGGTTCTGCTCCTTTCACACTGCATCAGTTTCTGGAGGTTATACCAGTTCACATGGAATTCCTCCAGTTCATTAGTCCTTTGAGCACAATAGTCTTCTATCAACAACATATACCATAATTTGTTCAGCCATTCCCCAAATGGAGGGGATCCCCCCATTTTCCAATTTTTGTCACCACAAAGAGTGCAGCTATGAATATTTTTATACATGTATTTTTCCTTATTATCTCTTTGGGGTACAAATCCAGCAGTGCTATGGCTGGATCAAAGAGCAGACAGATTTATGGTACCCTTTGGGCAGAGTTTCAAATTGTCCTTGAGAATGGCTGGATCAATTCACAGCTTTACCAGTAATGCATTAATGTCCCAATTTTGCCACATTTCCTCCAGCTTTCATTACTTTCCTTTGCTGCCATATTAACCAATCTGCTAGGTGTGAGGTGATACCTCAGAGCTGTTCTGATTTGCATTTCTCTAATTATAAGAGACTTAGAACACTTTTCATGTGCTTATTAATAGCTTTGATTTCTTTCACTGAAAATTGCCTATTTGTGTCCCTTGCCCATTTATCAATTGGGGAATTTTTTTTTTTACAATTGATTAGCTCTTTAAAAATTTGAGTAATTACACCTGTGTCAGAGGTTTTTGTTATGAAGATTTTTTCCCCAATTTGTTGATTCCCTTCTAATTTAGGTTGCATTGGTTTTGTTTGTACAAAACCTTTTTAATTTGATGTGATAAAAATTATTTATTTTACATTTTGTAATTTTTCTAACTCTTACTTGGTCTTAAAATCTTTCTTTTCCCAGAGATCTGATAGGTATACTATCTTGTGTTCACCTAATTTACTTATAGTTTCTTTCTTTATATTGAAGTCATTCACCCAGTATGAGTTTATCTTGGTGTAGGGTATGAGATGTTGATCCAACCCCAATCTCTCCCATACTGTCTTCCAATTTTCCCAGCTGTTTTTGTCAAATAGTAGATTTTGGTCACAAAAGCTGGAATATTTGATTTCATCATAGACTGTCTTGCTTAGATCACTTATCCCGAATCTATTCCACTGATCCTCCTTTCTGTCTCTTAGCCAGTACCATATTGTTTTGATGACCATTGCTTTATAGTCTAGTTTATGATCTGGTACTGCTAGGCTACCTTCCTTCTCTTTTTTTTTTCATTATTTCCATGGATATCCTTGATCTTTTGTATCCAAATGAACTTTGTTATGTTTTTTTCTAATTCAGTAAAAAAGTTTTTTGGTAGTTCAATGAGTATGGCTAGCTCATCCTACCCATTAGCAATTAATGTTTTTCCAATTGTTTAGAGCTAGTTTTAATTGTGTGGAGAGTGTTTTGTAGTTGTGTTCATATAGTTCCTGTGTTTGTCTCGGGAGATAGATTCCTAAGTATTTTATATTGTCTAGGGTAATTTTAATGGAGTCTCTCCAATTCTTGCTGCTGAGATGTGTTGGAGATATATAGAAATGCTGATGACTTATGTGGGTTTATTTTGTATCCTGCAACTTTGCTAAAGTTGTTGATTATTTCCACTAGCTTTTTGGGTGATTCTCTAGGACTCTTTAAGTAGACCATCACATCATCTGCAAAGAATGATAGCTTGGTCTGCCATTGCCTATTTTAATACCTTCAATATCTTTTTATTCTCTAATTGCTACTGCTAGTGTTTCTAGTACAATGTTAAATAATTGAGGTGAAAATGGGCATCCTTGTTTCACTCCTGATCTTATTGGGAATGCATCTAGTTTATCCCCATTGTAGATGATGTTTGCTGATGGTTTTAGATATATACTGTTTATTACTTTTAGGAAAGGCTCTTCTATTCCTATCCTTTCTAGTGTGTTCAATAGGAATGGGTGTTGTATTTTGTCAAAGGCTTTTTTTACATCTATTGAGATAATCATGTGATTTTTTTGGTTTGTTTTTCATATGGTCAATTATGCAGATGGTTTTCCTAATATTGAACCATCTTTGCATTCCTGGTATAAATCCCACCTGATCACAATGAATAATCCTTGAGATCACTTGCTAGAGCCTTTTTGCTAGTATTCTATTTAAGATTTTTTGTATCTATGTTCATTAAGGAGATTGTCTATAGTTTTCTTTCTCTGTTTTTGACCTGCCTAGCTTTGGAATCAGTACCATATTTGTATCATAAAAGGAATTTGGTAGAACTCCCTCTTTGCTTATTATGTCAACTAGTTTGTATAGTATTGGGATTGATTGTTCTTTGAATGTTTAATAGATTTTACTTGTGAATCCATCAGGCCCTGGGGACTTTTACTTAGAGAGCTCTTTTGATGGCTTGTTCAATTACTTTTTCTGATATGGGGTTATTTAAGAATTCTATTTCTTCTTCTGTTAATCTAGGCAATTTATATTTTTAAAATATTAATCCATATCACTAGATTGGCATATTTATTGCCACATAATTGGGCAAAATAGTTTTTAATGATTGTCTTAATGTCCTCTTTTCAGAGGTGAGGGCTCCCTTTTCATCTATGATACTGTTAATTTGGTTTTATTCTTTCCTTTTTTTAAATTAGGTTAACCAGTACTTTGTCTATTTTGTTTGTTTTTTTCTAAATACTAGCTTCTAGTCTTATTTATTAATTCAGTAGATCTTTCATTTTTTATTTTATTAATTTCTCCCTTAATTTTTAGGATCTCTAATTTTGTTTTCATCTGGGATTTTTTTATTTCATTGCTTTCAAGTTTTTTTGATTTGCATGTCCAATTCATTGAACTCTGCCCTCCCTAATTTGTTAATATATGAACCCAAGGATATAAATTCCCTCCCCTGAGTACTGCTTTGGCTTCATACCATAGATTTTTAAAGGATGTCTCCTCATTGTCATTGTCTTCAATGAAATTATTAATTGTTTCTATGATTTGTTCTCTAACCAATTGTGTAGAATCATATTGTTTAATATCCAATTAATTTTTGATTTACCTCTCCATGTACACTTACTGATTGTTTTTATTGCATTATGAGCTGGAGTTTGCATTCATTATTTCTGCTTTTATGCACTTGTTTGCCATGTATTTAATATCTTAATATATAGTCAATCTTTGTGAATGTACCATGTGCTTCTGAAAAGAAAGTAAATTTCTTTTTGTCCCTATGTATTTTTCTCCACATATCTACCAACTCTAATTTTTCTAAGATTTCATTCACATCTCTTACCTCTTTCTCATTTATTTTTTTAAATTTGATTTATCTAGATTTAGTAGTAGAAAGTTCAGGTCTCCCACTAGTATGGTTTTACTATCTATTTCCTCCTTCAACTCCACTAGTTTCTCCTTTAGAAATTTGGATGCTGGGGGCAGCTGGGTGGCTCAGTGGATTGAGAGCCAGGCCTTGAGATGGGAGCTCCTAGGTTCAAATCTGGCCTCAGACACTTCCCAGCTGTGTGACCCTGGGCAAGTCACTTGACCCCCATTGCCTAGCTCTTACCACTCTTCTGCCTTGGAGCCAATACACAGTATTGACTCCAAGACGAAAGATAAAAGTTTAAAAAAAAAAGAAATTTCGATGCTATACTATTTGGTGAATTGCCTTCCCTCCCCTTTTTAATCAGATCTGTTTTTACTTTTACTTTGTCAGATATTATGATTGCAATTCCTGCCTTCTTTCAGTTGAGGCCCAATAGATTTTGCTCCAATCTTTAATTCTAACCCTGGGAGTATATACCCACAACATGTATGTTTCTTGTAGACAAAATATGGTATTGTTTTGGTTTCTAATCCACTCTTCTATTTCATTTTCATTTTATGAGTGAGGGGTGAGTTAATCGCATTCATGTTCATAGTTATGATTGCCACTTGTGTATTTCCTAAAATTTTGATACACTTTCCTAGTCTTCTCCTTTCTTCTTTTGCTATATCCTTTTAAACCAGTGGTTTGCTTTTAATCATTCCCCCGAATCCCAGCCCTTAATAAACTTCCCTTTCAGCCCCCTCCTTTTTTGTTCCCTTCTTATTTTTTCAGCTTCTATTAAGTTCCTTCCCTCCTCTCTTTCCCTCCCTTTTTGTACTCCCTGCCCTCCTACCTCCCCCGCCTTAGCTTTCCCTGTAGGGTAAGATAGAATTCCATATCCCAATGGATTTAAGTGCTCTTCCCTTTCAGAGTTGATTTCACTGAGAGTAAAGTTTAAATATTACCTATTAGCACTCTCTTCTCCTTCTTATAAGAGTATTCTTCCCCTCCCTTTCCCATGTGTATCTGTGTAATAAAGATTATTGTATTTATTTTATTTCTTCAAGTATCTCTTGGTGCCATCTTTGATTTCTCCCTCCCTTTTTCTTTTTTTGCATACCATCTTATAGTACTTATTCCCCCAATCTTATCCTGTGAATTATTCCTCTAATTACTATAATAATGAATATAAATTTTGAGAGTTACAAATAACATTTCCCCCATATACTAATATAAATAATTTGATCTCATTGAAGCCCTTAATAAGAAAGTTTGAATAAAAAACCTTTTTCCCCTTTTCCCTCTCTTATTTACCTTTTCATGTTTCTCTTGATCTTTGTGTTTGGATATCAAACTTGCCACTTAGTTCTGGTCTTTTCTTTACAAATACTTGGAAATCTTCTATTTTCTTGAATGCCCATACTTTCCCCTGGAAGTATATAGTCAGTTTTGATGGATAGGTGATCCTTGGTCTTCACTGAATTGAGTCTTCACTCAATTCTTTTGTCTTTCTTAATATCATATTCCAAGCCTTGAGGTACTTTAGTGTGGAAGCTGCCAGATCTTATGTAATCCTGATTGGTGCTCCTTGATATCTGAATTGTCTCTTTTTGGCTTCTTACAAAATTTTCTCCTTAGCTTGGATGTGCTTGTTTGGCAATTACATTCCTGGGAGTTGTCTTTTGAGGATTTAGTGTAGAGGGTGTTCTATGAACTCTTTCAATGTCTATTTTGCCCCCTTGTTCAGGAACATCAGGGCAGTTTTCTTGGATAATTTCTTGTAAGATTTCTGTTTATTTCTGGGTTTTCAGGTAGACCAATGATTCTCAAACTGTATCTTCACACTTTGTTTTCCTGATCATTTCAGTGAGATATTTTGTTTTCTTCAATTTTGTCAGTCTTTTGACTTTGCTTTTTTAATTCTTTCTATTTTGCAATATCATTGGCTTCCAATTGCCTAATTCTCGTCCTTAAGGACTATTTTTTATTTTCAGTTTGGTTAATCCTGCTTTTCTTGTTTTCCAGCTGTTTCTCCAAATGGGTGTTCTTGTCCTTTAAAATGTTATTTTTGCCCAAAGGGCAATAAAATACTGTCTGCCCTTTGATCCAGCCATAGCACTGCTGGGCTTGTACCCCAAAGAGATAATAAGGAACAAGACATGTACAAGAATATTCATAGCTGCACTCTTTGTGGTGGCAAAAAATTGGAAAATGAGGGGATGCCCTTCAATTCAGGAATGGCTGAACAAATATGTTGGTGATGGAATACTTTTGTGCTAAAAGGAATAATAAAGTGGAGGAATTCCATGGAGGCTGGAACAACCTCCAGGAAGTGATGCAGAGCGAAAGGAGCAGAACCAGGAAAACATTGTACACAGAGACTGATATATTGTGGTACAATTGAAGGTGATGGACTTCTCCATTAGTGGCAATGCAATGTCCCTGAACAATCTGAGGAATCTAAAAAACACTATCCACAAGCAGAGGATAAACTTTGGGAGTAAAAACACCAAGGAAAAGCAACTGCTTGACTACAGGGGTGGAGGGGATATGACTGAGGAGAGACTCTAAATAAACACTCTAATGCAAATACCAACAACATGGAAATGGGTTTGAATCAAGAACACATGTGATACCCAATGGAATCACACGTGGGCTATGGGAGAGGTGGTGGGAGGGGAGAAGGAAGAAAAGAAAATGATCTTTGTTTCCAATGAATAGTGTTTGGAAATGACCAAATAAAAATTAAAAAATAAATAAAATAAAACAAAATAAAATGTTATTTTCTTTTTTAACTATTTCCCACTTTTCTTGCCAGAAGGATTTCATCTTTTTTATAAACTCCAATTTAAATTCTTTAAGAGCTTGTGAACAATTTCCACTTTTGGGGAAGGTTTTGGTGCATTTATTTGTATTTCCTCTCTAGCCTGGGTTTTTCCTCTGTAAAAATTATCCAGGGTCAACTTCTTGTTTTTTTTGGTGTTGGGAAGTTTTTGTTCCTGGGTGCTGTTTGCCATTACTGTGTTGGTTTTTCCTTCCCTTTCCAGTTAGAAATCTGAGTGAGATGGGCAGGCTCTCTGTGTATGGAGCTAAGAAGCAAGGATTGTGGCTGAGACCAGTTCTCGAGTCTCTGTAGTGGCCACTGTTTGCTGCTCAGCTATGTGCTATCTCCCTGCCTGTGCCCATAGTCTGCACTCCTCAGCCTGCTGGGGCCTCAGGTCTAGCTGCTCTCAAGGGCAGGTCCTTGGTTGTCTCAGTCAGCTGCCAAGGACCTAGAGCTCACTCACTGATTCTAGCGCATGCTGGTTCTGACTCTGGCTCTGTAGGTGGGTTGGGGGTGGATGGATCAGCTCGCGTTTTGGTGGAAGCTTTTTCATCCACTTATGGTGTGGAAGTGCCCAAATCCCACATACCATCAATTCTGGGCCCTACTGTAGAGTCCCTTTGTTCATATGAATTTTGGTTTTGTTTTGGGTTGTTTTTTTTTGGCTTTTTGAGGTAGTCAATACAGTAGGTGGTGAGGAGAGGAAGAGTCTTGTGTCTTGCCGCCACGTTTACCTGGAAGTCTCCACCAATTGCCAAACTCTTGCTGAACTTCTGTCTTAGTCCATTGAGTCACCTAACTGCCTCATCTTCATATCAATTCTGAGAGTCAGGCCTAGAGAAAAGAAGTCCTGGGCTCAAAACTGGCCTTGGACATTTTCTTGTGGTTAAGGGCAAGTCCCTTAACTCCAAGAAAACAACAAAGTGGCCACAACAGTATATAATTACACTACCAAAAAAAAAATCAAAAGAAAATTCAGAGAATGATAAGGATTCATCAGGACTTAAATGAAGAGATATGAGAGAATACTCCCATCATACCCCTTTTTTGAAGTGGGAAGTACACAGGTATTAACCATGGCACAAATAGTCAAATTTTTTTAAGGTATTGATCAATTTTGCTAATTTTTTTCTTTTTTAAAGAAGAAAATATTTATTCTATCTTCTCTAAAGAAAAAAATATTCATTCTTTGGGATGGTTCCCTGGCAGAGTAGGGAGGGACAACTATAGTGAAATATCAGTTATATCAGTCAAGAAAAATGCCAATAAAAACTTTTTTTTTAAACCCTTACCTTCTGTCTTGGAGCCAATACTGTGTATTGGCTCCAAGGCAGAAGAGTGGTAAGGGCTAGGCAATGGGGGACAAGTGACTTGCCCAGGGTCACACAGCTGGAAAGTGTCTGAGGCCAGATTTGAACCTAGGATCTCTTTTCTCTAGGCTTGACTCTCAGAATCTCAAGACCTGGCTCTCAATCCACTGAGCTACCCAGCTGCCCTCAAAAACTTATTTTACAAAAACAACAGCAACCTTGTATTCTTATGATAGGATCAAGACCAGAGCACTATGTCCTTCCTTCTTGCTTGATACTGATTTGTGAATCATTCTTTGGAGTCATTTCAAATTCACTTAATAATATGTACTTATGGGGCGGAGTCAAGATGGCGGCTTAGCAAGCAGCAAAAGTTCAGACCTCGTAGAAGACCCTTCCTTACCGATACAGACTGAATGCTTCTAGGGCACCGAAATCCAAGCTGAAAAACAGGACAGAAGCGAGGAACCCTCCTTCTGGACTCAAATCAAAAGGTACGTCCCCCAAAAGCCGGAATCCAAGAATACTCAGGGCTAAGGGGAAGGCAGAGGGTAGGTCCCAGGATCCCTCCCCCACAACCCAGAGGGCTGAGCCCACGGCGGCAGCAGCAGCGGGAACCTCTGAGCAGGCAAAGGTGCTGGTTTGGAGGGTCTACCTTGTGAGCAGCAGGGAGCTGGGCTCGGAGCATCCAGCTTGGACAGCAGGGAGGAAGCCAGGGAGAGACAGGGCCATGGCTGGGTCCCTCCATTGGGCTCCAGCCTCACCTTTGCCTCGGGGCACAACCAGATAAATCCAGCTGAACCCAATTCAATCAGAACTCCTCAGAGTTCAGGGAGGTGGGCAAAACTTGCAAACAGCAAAAAAGCAGCTGGAGAGAACTGGAGAGAGCCTGGGTGGCCCAGCCTTCCAGGAGTCTTCAGAGCCTCAAGAGCTTCATACCACATACAGCCCAACCCACTTGAACTCAATCCAATCAAAAGCCTCCAGAGGACAGGGAAGCTAACATTCCTCCCCTAGAGACTGTACCAAGAGATCTGACAAAGCTCCAAGAGGGGAGACTGACAGCCCCAAAACCAAAACAAAATGAGAGGAGCAAGAGCACAGCCAAATACGAGGAGCAAAGAAGGGGTAAACTCGAACAAACAACAGAAAAAGAAGAAAGAAATTACAATAGACAGCTTCTGCACAGGTAATGAGCAAAGAGTGAATGAAACAGAGGGGGAGGGATCAGCAAAGGAAAAATCAGAAATCCCAGTGAATTGGATACAGGCTTTGGAAGAACTCAAAACACAATTCAAAACACAATTAAGAGAGGCTGAAGACAATTGGGAAAAGAACTTAAAAACTAAGATAAGTCATCTGGAAACAGAAAATAGTGTCTTGAAAGCCAAAATCAACCAGCTGAAAAATGAGGCAAAGGAGATGAAAGATGAGGCAAAGCAGATGAAAGATGAGGTGAAGAAGATGAAAGATGACCTCTAAAGAAAATCAGACCAAAACGAAAAGGACGACCAAAAAACTAAGGATGAAATCCATTTGTTAAGAACCAGAATACAATAATTAGAATCGAGCGACTTCACAAGGCAGCAGGACTCTATAAAACAAAACCAAAAGAATGAAAAAATTGAGGAAATATGAAGCATCTCATTCACAAAACAGAGGATTTAGAAAATCGTTCAAGGAGAGACAATTTAAGAATTATTGGCCTACCAGAAGACCATGACAAAAGAAAAGGCCTGGACATTATATTACAGGAAATTATTAAAGAAAACTGCCCCAAAATCCTTGAACAAGAGGGAAAAGTGGAGATTGATAGAATCCACAGATCACCTCCTGTACTTAATCCCCAACTGACAACACCCAGGAATGTTATAGCCAAATTCAAGAACTATCAGACCAAAGAGAAGATACTACAAGCTGCCAAGAAGAAGTCATTCAGATACCAAGGAACCACAGTGAGGATAACTCAGGATCTGGCTGCATCCACATTGAAAAAAAGAAAGGCATGGAATATGATATTCCAGAAAGTAAGGGAATGAGGTCTACAAGCAAGAATCAACTACCCAGCAAAACTGACTATATTCTTATAGGGAGAAAGGATGGTGATTCAACAAAATAGAAGAATTCCAATCATTTGTAATGAAAAGACCAGACCTGAACAGAAAATTTGATGTCCAAGCACAGAACTCAAGAGAATCATCAAAAGGTAATTTAAAAAGAAGGGAAAAAAGAAAAACAACAAAAAAATTTTAAGAGACTCAATAAGCTAAAATGATAGGTATCCCTATAAGAAAAGAGGTCATTGGTAACTCTTAAAAACTGTTGTTATTACCTGGGCAGCAAAAAGAAATATACTTACAAGGAAGAGCAACAAACTCTATAGGATGAAAGGCCAAGACATAAATAGGTATATGTCTATATATATTTATGTATATATATATATGCATGCAAAAATACATACACATAAGTATACTATATATATATACATATATATAACTAGAGCTTAAAAATAGGTTAATATTAAAAGAAATGGGAAAAGAAACAAATGGGGGTAAATTTATATGTCATAAAGAAGCTCATGGTGGGAGGGGGGAGAACATCAATACACTGGAAGGGTAAAGAGGTCGGACACAGGAAATACTCAACTTTTACGTGCTTTGAAAGTGACTCAAAGAGGGAAAAACAATCCCATCCATTGGGGGCAGAGAATAGATTTGCACCCTATAGGGGAGTAGAAGGGGAACAAACGATCTGGTGGGGAGGGAAGCAGTACAAGAGAGGGAGGGAGCAGGGGGTTAATTTTAGAAAGACTATAGGGAAAATAAGGGGGAGATAAATAGGGAGGGTGGTAGAAAGGGAAGTAAAATAAGGGTGGGAACAAGGGGGACTGTTCAAAAGCAAACATTGGTGTAGAAGGAAATAGTGAAAGAAGAAAAGGCAGGAAAAGGAGCAGAAATCAAAATGCTGGGAAATACACAGCTAGTAATCATAACTCTGAATGTGAATGGAATGAACTCACCCATAAAACACAAGCGAATAATAGAGTGGATTAGAGTCCAAAACCCTACCATATGCTGTCTACAAGAAACACATATGAGAAAGGTAGATACACATAGGGTGAAAGTAAGAGGGTGGAGCCAAATCTATTGGGCATCACGGCAGGAGCCGCAATCATGATATCCGATAAAGCCAAAGTAAAAATAAATCTAGTTAAAAGAGATAGGGAAGGTAATTACATCCTGATAAAAGGCAGTATAGACAATGAGGAAATATCTGTACTCAATATGTATTCATCAAATGGCAGAGCATCCAAATTTTTAAAAGAGAAACTAGAGGAGCTCAAGGATGAAATAGACAGAAAAAATATACTAGTGGAAGATCTGAACCTTCCCCTATCCGAACTAGATAGATCAAACCAAAAAATAAATAAGAAAGAGGTAAGAGAAGTGAATGAAATCTTAGAAAAATTAGAGTTAGTAGACATGTGGAGAAAAATAAATAGGGACAAAAAGGAATATACCTTCTTTTCTGCAGCACATAGTACATTCACAAAAATTGACCATGTATTAGGGCATAAAAACATTGCAAACAAGTGCAAAAGAGCAGAAATAATAAATGCAACTTTCTCAGATCACAATGCAATGAAAATAATAATTAGTAAGGGAACATGGAGAGGTAAATCGAAAATTAATTAGTTAAAAAACAAATCATAGAAACAATTAATAACTTCATTGAAGAAAATGACAATGGTGAGACATCCTTTCAAAACCTATGGAATGCAGCCAAAGCAGTACTCAGGGGAAAATTTATATCCTTGAGTTCATATATAAACAAATTAAGATGGGCAGAGGTCAATGAATTGGGCATGCAAATTAAAAAATTAGAAAGCAAACAAATTAAAAATCTTCAGATGAAGACTAAATTAGAGCTCCTAAAAGTCAAAGGAGAAATTAATAAAATTGAAAGTCAAAGAACTATTGATTTAATAAATAAGACTAGAAGCTGGTACTTTGAAAAAACCAATAAAATAGACAAAGTACTGGTCAGTCTAATTAAAAAAAGGAAAGAAATAAACCAAATTGACAGTATCCAAGATGAAAAAGGAGACCTCACCTCTAATGAAGAGTAAATTAAAGCAATCATTAAAAACTACTATGCCCAATTATATTGCAAAAAAACATGGCAATCTAAGTGATATGGATGAATACTTACAAAAATATAAATTGCCTAGACTAAAAGAGGAAGAAATAAATTACCTTAATAACCCCATTTCAGAAAAAGAAATTGAACGAGCCATCAAAGAACTCCCTAAGAAAAAATCCCCAGGTCCAGATGGATTCACAAATGAATTCTATCAAACATTCAAAGAACAACTAATCTGAATATTAAACAAACTATTTGACAGAATCGGCCAAGAAGGAATTCTACCAAATTCATTCTACGACACAAACATGGTACTGATCCCAAAGCCAGGCAGGTCAAAAACAGAGAAAGAAAACTATAGACCAATCTCCCTAATGAATATAGACACAAAAATCTTAAGTAGGATACTAGCAAAAAGACTCCAGCAAGTCATCACAAGGGTCATCCACTCTGACCAGGCAGGATTCATACCAGGAATGCAAGGATGGTTCAATATTAGGAAAACCATCCACATAATTGACCATATTAACAAGCAAACTGACAAAAATCACATGATTATCTCAATAGATGCAGAAAAAGCCTTTGATAAAATACAACACCCATTCCTATTGAAAACACTAGAATGTATAGGAATAGAAGGGTCTTTCCTAAAAATAATAAACAGTATATATCTAAAACCATCAGCAAACATCATCTGCAATGGGGATAAACTAGAAGCCTTTCCAATAAGATCAGGAGTAAAACAAGGATGCCCATTATCACCTCTATTATTTAATATTGTACTAGAAACACTAGCAGTAGCAATTAGAGAAAAAAAAGAAATTGAAGGTATTAAAATTGGCAATGAGGAGATCAAGCTATCACTCTTTGCAGACGATATAATGGTGCACTTAAGGAATCCTAGAGAATCAACCAAAAAGTTACTCGAAATAATCAACAACTTTAGCAAAATTGCAGGATACAAAATAAACTCACATAAGTCATCAGCATTTCTATATATTTCCAACACATCTCAGCAGCAAGAAATAGAGAGCGAAATTCCATTTAAAATCACCCTAGACAATATAAAATACTTAGGAATCTATCTGCCGAAACAAACACAGGAACTATATGAACACAACTATAAAACACTTTCCACATAGCTAAAACTAGATCTAAACAATTGGAAAAACATTGAGTGCTCATGGGTGGGACGAGCTAACATAATAAAAATGACAATCCTACCCAAATTAATTTACTTATTTAGTGCCATACCCATTGAACTACCAAAAAATTTCTTTACTGAATTAGAAAAAAACATAACTAAGTTCATTTGGAAGAACAAAAGATCAAGGATAACCAGGGAAATCATGAAAAAAACGGCAAAGGAAGGAGGACTTGCAGTCCCAGATCTCAAACTATACTATAAAGCAGTGGTTATCAAAACAATTTGGTACTGGCTAAGAGACAGAAAGGAGGATCAGTGCGTAAATGATCTCAGCAAGACAGTTTATGACAAACCCAAAGACCCCAGCTTTTGGGACAAAAAAATTTGATAAAAACTGCTGGGAAAATTGGAAGACAGTGTGGGAGAGATTAGGTTTGGATCAACACCTCACACCCTACACCAAGATAAATTCAGAATGGGTGAATGACTTGAACATAAAGAAGGAAACTATAAGTAAATTAGGTGAACACAGAATAGTATACCTGTTAGACCTTTGGGAAGGGAAAGGTTTTAAAATCAAGCAAGACTTAGAAAGAGTCAGAAAATGCAAAATAAATAATCTGGATTACATCAAATTAAAAAGTTTGTGTACAAACAAAACCAATGTAACTAAAATCAGAAGGGTAGCAACAAATTGGGAAAGAATCTTCATGAAAACCTCTGACAAAGGTTTAATTACTCAAATTTACAAAGAGCTTAAATCAATTGTACAAAAAACCAAGCCATTCTCCAATTGATAAATGGGCAATGGACATGAACAGGCAGTTCTCAGCCAAAGAAATCAAAACTATTAATAAGCACATGAAAAAGTGTTCTACATCTCTTATAATCAGAGAGATGCAAATCAAAACAACTCTGAAGTATTACCTCACACCTAGCAGATTGGCTAACATAACAGCTATGGAAAGTAGTGAATGCTGGAGGGGATGTGACAAAGTAGGGACACTAATTCATTCCTGGTGGAGTTGTGAATTAATCCAACCATTCTGGAGGAAAATTTGGAACTATGCTCAAAGGGCAATAATAGACTGTCTGCCCTTTGATCCAGCTATAGCACTACTGGGTTTGTGTCCCAAAGAGATAATAAGGAAAAAGACTTGTATAAGAATATTCATAGCTGCACTCTTTGTGGTGGCCAAAAACTGGAAAATGAGGTGATGCCCTTCAATTCGGGAATGGCTGAACAAATTGTGGTATATGTTGGGGATGGAATACTTTTGTGCTAAAAGGAATAATAAAGTGGAGGAATTCCATGGAGGCTGGAACAACCTCCAGGAAGTGATGCAGAGCGAAAGGAGCAGAACCAGGAAAACATTGTACACAGAGACTGATACATTGTGGTATAATCGAAGGTAATGGACTTCTCCATTAGTGGCAATGCAGTGTCCCTGAACAATCTGCAGGGATCTAAAAAACACTATCCACAAGCAGAAGATAAACTGTGGGAGTAAAAATACCGATGAAAAGCAACTGTTTGACTACAGGGGTGGAGGTCATATGACTAAGGAGAGACTCTAAATGAACACTCTAATGCAAATACCAACAACATGGAAATGGGTTTGAATCAAGAACACATGTGATACCCAGTGGAATTGCGCGTCAGCTGTGGGAGAGGTGGTATGAGGGGGGGAGGGAAGAAAAGAAAATGATCTTTGTTTCCAATGAATTATGTTTGGAAATGACCAAATAAAAATTTAAAAAATAATATGTACTTATCATCTAATTCATAATTCTAGAAATTATTTCTTAAATATAGTAATAAAACATTTTAAGTTGGTTCTATACTTAAGCATTCCTGTCAGTTAACAGTCAAACAAATCAATGACAGCCAAATCTGACTCCTAGTTGCTGAACATTCCATTTCCCTCACCCCCTTGCATTTACACAGGTCATACCCAAGACTGTGATAGGGAACCTTTTAGAGAGCACATGCTGTGCACCATTCTCCCTTCCCCCACAACTGTGTGCTATGCTCTGCCACCCCTAGACCAAGTGTCCCCCTCCATCCTCCCCTTGCCTCAGAGAGAGGCGGGAGAAAGTCGTCCCATTGGGCTGCTGGGCAGAGGGGCAGATGAAGTAAGGAATGTCCTGAAGGTGGAAAGGGGGAAGGGAGTGGCCTGAGCACTCCTCTCTCCTCTAGCTCTGCCATCTCTGGGCTGCCCACCTTAGTCCAGACAGGAGATGGAGCAAGCACTTCATTGGACTGCTAGGCAGAGGGGCCAGTGAACTGGGAGTAAAAAATATATATATATGTTTTATATATATAATATATATAATATATATATATATATATATATATATATATATATATATATATATATATATATATATATATATATATATATCTGCAGGCATGGTGGAGGGGGGAAGAGAACAGCTCCACCTGGGGTCCTTCTGGCTTTCTAAGTAAAAAACTCTGGTGGGCAAAGGTACATGTGCCCTCTTTGGCATGCATGCCATGTGTTCCCCATCATAGCCCTAGACCCTTATTTCCACTTAAGGAAGCTTACCTGTCACCTAATGCTTTCTCTAGTTTCCTTTGGTTTATTGTTTTCCTTTGTGCTTAAAGAGAACACAAATGACATCACTGGTGATGTCTTTTGACTTGTACACAAATTAGATATCAGTGAGGAAAATTGCACAAAGTTCTTAGCCTTGCTCTCTCTTCAAAGTCATTCAAGTCCAGAGGCAAGACAAAAGTCAGGATGACTGGTGATTACTTGGGGATTTTGTTTGGGGGGGAAGGGGCGATTTTATTTGTTTTGATAAGGGCGGGGTCTTGGCAGTCTTCTGTGCTGTAACCCTAGCTGTCCCCCTTTGGGGGTTTGGTTCTTCCATGGGGTACAGGGAACCAGGACCTCTCCCCACTGCAGGGAACTCCCTTCTCTCCTCTCCCCGAAGATGTCCCCCTTGCCCCTTTTCTATAATTAAGATTCTATGACTATAAAATACTGTAACTTTTTTTGAAAAAAATTTTTTAATTTGGGTAGGCTTACATTTGATTGTAAGTTCCTTGAGGGCAAGGGCTGTCTTCTGCCTATTTTTGTATAAGATTACCCTAACAGTGTCTGGCACAGAGTTTGCTTTCTGTATGTATATTTTGTTGTTATTTTTGTTAACTCATTCAGTCATGTCTGATTCTTCATGACCCCATAGACCTCACTATCTATAATGTTTTCTTGTCAAAGATACTAGAGTTGTTTGCCATTTCCTTCTCCAGCAGATTAAAACAAAGAGAGATTAAGTGACTTGCCCAGGGTCACAAGACTAGTACTAATTAAATTTGAATTCAGGTCTTTCTTCCTCTAGAATAACCACCTAGTTGCCTCCATGCCAGACTGTGAACTCCTGAAGAGCAGGGATTATGCTAGTTTTTCTTGTATTTCTCCAGACACGTTAGGTCAATTAGGTGTGATTTTTTTTTTCTCTTTAAGCTTCTAAAAGATACTAGTTTCATGGCCTGGGCAATTCTCTTAATATCTCTAGGGCTAGATTCTGTGGTCTCTAAGGTCACTATGAATCTATGCTGCCTCGTAATTGTTTATTAGTACCATCTTTTTTACTCTTCACAAATCATCTGTGATAGGACCACAGTTTTCCTCTCTTCCTACCCAGTCACCCAAGAAGGATTAGTTTTCTCTAAAAGGCAACAAAGTTGTTCCTGGTACCTGACTGACTTTTGCCTCCCTTCATCTCCTGGAAATATATCTATTCAAAAAGTCGTCAGGGTGCATTGCCTGAAACTTGGATCCCCACCAAGTCTGAAAGACCCAGACTACACACTACTGAGACATTTTGTGCCTCTTGAAATGACCAGGAATCCATGTCAGGGAAGGTGAAACCAATGTGTCTATGCCTATAGCTTTGCCTTCTTTCACCATAAAGACTCACCATATTAGAGGTGGGAGGACAGAAGATGCATCAGAGAAATTCTTTTCCTCTTATTCTGACCTTGAAAAGAAAGTTTGGAGTTGAGAGAGTGTCGGCCAATTTCAGAGCTGTCATTGCCTTCCCAGAACACAGAGCACAACCAAGTCTGAAAGACTTAAAAGTCTAGTTCAACCCTGTCATTTTATAGATGAGAAAACTGAGTTCCATGGAGGTTGGGCAAACTGTCCAAGTCAGCAAGTGCTGATTCAAAATCCAGAATTGTTCCCACTGTACCACATTGTAGTTAAATACTGGCATTAATCATTCCTGGAATTAATTCTAGGAAAGTTTTTCTCTATAAAAATAAGAATAGGGATGAGGGCAGCTAGGTGGCTTAGTGGATAGAAAGCCAGACTTAGAGAGAGAAGTCCTACTTCAAACCTGACCTCAGATACTTCCAAGCTGTGACTTCGTGCAACTTACTTAACCCCCATTGTATAATCCTTACCATTCTTCTACCTTGGAACCAATACATAATATTTATTCTACAGTAGAAAATAAAGGTAAAAAAAATAAAAGAGAATGGGAAGGGAAAAAAATTTGGTTTAATAAATGGGAAAGTTTCATGCATTTCTCTCAGGGTCTTCCTTTCCTCTGCAGCAAAAGCAGGACAGGTTTCTACCTTGGAATCAACTCCAGGGATTCTCTTTCAGCAACAAGACAAGGGCTGTGAATTTCACCCTCAACTCCACCTGTCTATCTATCAATTTCCTTGTAGTATTTGCCTTCCCAGGAGAGATTAGATGAATCACAAAGCAGACAGACAAAGCAAAGCTCTAAAAATGAGGGGGAAATGACAATAAAAATCTCTCAAAGAAAAATGTTGATTACAATTTTTAAAAACTCTATGTCCAGATGTTTAATTTTTTTTTCAGATAATTATAGCAACTATCAAAGATGATTGTAATCTCAGTTTTATTAATTATACAGGGAGTGAATAAGTCCTGAGGAACATGAGGAATCCTGGGTTCTGGTCCTAGCTCTCCTAATGTGAAATGTAAAGCTGTGTGAAAAAAATCTATGGATGCTTTAGTTTCCTCCACTGTAAGGGAAGTTTGAACTAGAAAAACTACATGGCATCTTTTTTTGGTATATTTACTCTTTATATATACATAGACATATATTTTACCAATTACATGTAATAACAAATTTTCACACAAGTTTTTCTAAGTTATATGATCAAACTTATCTTGCTCCCTCCCTTCTCTTCCCCCTTGTTGGTGATGAAATTCAATCTGGGTTATACATGTACTATCATGCAAAACATTTCCATATTGTTCTATATAACATCTTCCAACTTGAAATTTTAGAATTTTAAGTTTTAGCCCTGTGTGCCAAGGCTGGCTTCAAGGAGTCTGTAATTCAAATCTGGCCTCAGATACTTACATTGTGACCTTGGGAAAATCACTTTCCCCTGTTTGCCTCAGATTCCTCACCTGTAAAATGAGCTGGAGAAGGAAATGGCAAACCACTCCAGTATCTCTGCCAAGAAAACCCCAAAAGGGTTTGTGAAAAATCTGCTATGACTGAAACGACTTAACAACAAACATTATTTTACTCTTAAAATAATTTTGAAATATAAAAGTATTTCTTATAAAGGCTTTGAAATTTTTAAAAGTAGATAATAAGTATTTTTTGTTTTAAAATATTTTATAATAGTCACTATTTTGGTATATTGTACCAGATAGGTCTAGTCATCCATGATCGTTATGACATAAATTTGCTCAGAGAAAAGAGAAAAATGTACTACCTCACAATTAGTAAAATGGATTACTCAGAGACAAAGGTTGAGTCTTCTTTTTTTTAACTCTTTCTGTTTTAGTGGCAACACGAAGACAAAAGGACAATTGGGGTTAAGTGACAGGGTCACATAACAAGGAAGTATCTGAGATTAGATTTGAACCCAGGACACCAGAGAAGATTAATAAAAAAGTCAGCAGGGAGGTTCTCTGTGTCTCACAAACTTTCTGACAAAGTCTTGAAACCTGTCTTTATAATCTCTTTGCTCAAAGGGCCCACAACTTGGTCCCAGGAGAATCAGTCTGAGCACAAGCTCAACTTCCTTCTTTGTAGAAGTTTTCCCAGGAGTGGTCTGGCTGTGATAGAAGCTGGGGGTGAGACCACCACATTCCTCCCCTGGTCCCTGGTCACTATATCTCACAGCCACCCTCCCCAGCCTCTATTAACACACCCCGTTTATCCTGTTTAAGCTTTGTTTGCACAAGGTTGTTGTCATGTGTTGGGCTGTGGGTTTCTCGAAGAGTAGGAACCATTTTTTGCCTTTCATTTGATCCAATGTACTTAGCACAGTGCCAGGTACATAGTAGGCCTTTAATAAATACTTTTTGAGGGGAAGCTAGGTGGCTCAATAGATTGCAGTTCAAAATTAGACACTTCCTAGCTGTGTGACCCTGGGCAAGTCACTTGACCCTCATTGCCTAGCCCTTACCACTGTAAACCTTAAAATTTCACAGACTTATGAATGTTAAAAATTTTACTCCACATTGAGGAATCCTCAAATTCCCTACTGAGAAACATTCCCCATTTTGATATGAAAACTCGCCAGGATCAGAAATGGGAGGACCTCTATTCCACCCATACTTAAGTACTTCGATCCATGCTTATGGTGGGGCAAGGAGTTCTTTGAGCCAGGCCTGTTTTTAGAATTGATACAATGGGATGCTAGGTACCTAAAGGGGTCAGGCAAGTTTTCTCTTGATGAGATTAATTGACTCAGCTGTGTTTTCTCTCGTTCAGACTTACTGAGGAGACTGGTCGACACAGCAGCATTTTTTCTGATGCAGACTTACTGAGGAGATTGGTTAACTTAGCAGGAATTTAGATGGGCAGTCCTTTGGAAAGGGTCTACAGTGATTGGTAGATGTAGGAACTTAGGGGAGGTGACATGGGAGAAAAACCCCTATATAAGAAAAAGCAGAATCTCTTGAGGATATAGATCCTTTTGGAGGAATTCCTTTTGGAGGATCTCTGATGAGGACCGCTTGGGAAAAATCTCTTGAGAGAGGCTCTGGAGAAGGGAAGCTCCTGGAGGACAATCTCTAAGGAGGTCTCTCTGGAAGGCTCTCTGGTGAAATCAGCTGAGATGGAGCTGGCCTGGTGTCACTAGAATCCTTGTTTAGGCAGACCTTGTGGTGAGTGTTAAAAGACTGACTGACTGATTCTCTCTCTTAAGACTCAGGTCTAGGCCATATTGGCTTGAGGCCCTTCATAATTATTCCTTTCCTACTCTTTCTCTCTTTCTCTAATTCCTCATTATATTATTAATTAAATCTCTATAAAACCCAGTTGACTTGGGTATTTGAATAATTGGGAATATTTCCCTGGCAACAACCTTATATTTGATTTAAAAACCAAGACACTGTAGTGAAACATATTTTCTGCGGTCAAAATTTACTCACCCTCTCTTATATCTATCACAATTTTTATCTTCCACAATTTTAATCACTACAGTTTAAGACCTCAACCATTTTAAATCTCACACCACTCTACTGCCTTGGAACCAATACATAGGACTGATTCTAAGACAGAAGGCAAGAATTTAAAACACACAAAATAAACAAATACCCATTGACTGCCCAACTAATGACTTCGCCATCAAACTCCTGATTATTAGGGTTGGGTGGCAGTTGTGTCTTTGATAGGAAAAAGTCACATAATATTTTCAAAAAATACTAGTTGTTGCCTGCTGTCAAAAATTTGTATCGCCAATGTAAGGAGAAAGAAGTCTTTAAAAGCAGAGGTAAATGAGTTTTCAATTGCTAATACACAGAAATGCATTGAATTCAAAGGGCCATTCAAAGCATTTGATTACCCAAGTGAAGAGGTCGATGATAATGGAGGAAAGAATGCTTTTTGATTCAGAGATTTTTCTGGGAATTGACTGAGGTCTGATATAGTGGCAACATACTTCTAATCTTAGCTAATGGGGAGGTTTAGGTTGGTAAATCTCTTGAACTTGGAATAATAACAATTTATATAGGTGGCTCTGTAGATTGAGAACCAGGCCTAGTTCAAATCTAGACTTAGGCACTTCCTATCTATGTGACCCTGGGCAAATCACTTAACTACTATTGCCCAAGCCTTATCACTCTTCTGCTTTGGAACCAATAGACATTATTGATTCCAAGACAGAAAGTAAGAGTTTAAAAGATATATATATATATGTGTGTGTGTGTGTGTGTGTGTGTGTGTGTAGTATAATTAGAATTTTCCACCCCAGAACTCTCATTCTCAGCTTCTCATTGTCCTTCTTAATATATGTAACATAGAGAGTATATGTTTTGTGTAGTTCTGCCCTCTGGCTTTTTTCACAGGAATGTGGTTTGAGAAGGTTGGGTGACTGCCAGGCAGGAGAATTTTTCTCAAGTGGTTTTACTCTTGGAGTTATTGGATATTAATTTTAATCTTAAAATATAATACATATGTAATATACTACTTACTATGTGCCAGGCACTGCACTAAGCATCTTACAAATGAGGAAACCAAGACAAATATATACTAAGTGATTAGCCCAGTGCTACACAACTATTTTAAACTCAGGTCATCCTGACTTCCTGGCCCAACACTCAACAATATTACTTAGTATATACCAAGTACAGTGCTATATGCTTTATAATTATGATCTAATTTGATCTTCACAACAAACCCAGGAGTGATATTATTTATCCTCATTTAACAGATGAAGAAACTGAGTGAAGCAAAGTGACTTGCTAGTCACACAGCTAGTAAATGTTCAAGGCTGGATTTGAACTTAGATATTCCTGATTTCCAGACCTAATGTTTTATCACCTGCACCACCTAGCTGCTGTCCCTAGCCAACTTGCTTGATTCCCCTCTTTACCGTGATGTTCTCAGAAATAGAATTCTGTCTCTTTGACCTTCAGAATCTGTTGGAATAAGTCCCTCTAGCTTAGGGGTCCTAACCACTTCAATGTAATAGACCTTTTTTTTAAATTTTATTTAGTCAATTTAGAACATTATTCCTTGGTTTCAAGAATCATATTCTTTCCCTCCCTCCCTCTGCTGCTCCCAACCCCTTCCTGTAACCAATGCACAATTCCACTGGGTTTAATGTGTGTCATTGATCAGAACCCATTTCCATGTTGTTGATGTTTGCACTAGGCTGATCATTTAGTCTACATCCTCAGTCATATCCCCCTAAACCTGTGTAATCAAGCAGTTATTTTTCTTCTATGTTTTTTCTTCCACAGTTTTTCCTCTGGATGTGGATAGTGTTCTTTCTCTTAGATGACTCCAAGTTGTTCAGGATCACTGCATTGCCACTAATGGAGAAGTCGATTGTACCATAGTGTACCCATCTCTGTGTATAATGTTCTCCTGGTTCTGCTCCTCTCACTCTACATCAATTCCTGGAGGTTGTTCCAGTTCCAGTGGAATTCCTCCAGTTTATTATTCCTTTGAGCAAAATAGTATTCCATCACCAAGAGATACCACAATTTGTTCAGCCATTCCCCAATTGAAGGGCATCCCCTCATTTTCCAGTTTTTTGCCACCACGAAGAGAGCAGCTATTGTTCTATCTGGTTCTGGTTCAGATTCCAAGGCCGACACACACACACATACAGACATACAGACAACTCTAATTTTTCTAAGATTTCATTCACTTCTCTTACCTCTTTCTTATTTAATTTTTGGTTTGATTTATCTAGTTCGGATAGAGGAAGGTTCAGGTCTCCCAATAATATAGTTTTTCTATCTATTTTGTCCTTGAGTTCCTCTAGTTTCTCCTTTAGAAATTTGGATGCTATGCCATTTGGTGCATACATGTTAAGTACAGATATTTCCTCACTGTCTATACTGCCTTTTTTCAGGATGTAATTACCTTCCCTATCTCTTTTAACTAGATCTATTTTTACTTTGGCTTTGTCAGATATCATGATTGCGACTCCTGCCTTCTTTTTGTCAGTTGATGCCCAATAGATTAGTTCCTCCCTCTTACTTTCACCCTATGTGTATCTACCTTTCTCATATGTGTTTCTTGTAGACAGCATATGGTAGGGTTTTGGACTCTAATCCACTCTGCTATTCTCTTGCGTTTTATGGGTGAGTTCATTCCATTCACATTCAGAGTTATGATTACTAGCTGTGTATTTCCTAGCATTTTGATTTCTGCTCCTTTTCCTGCCTTTTCTTCTTTCACTATTTCCTTCTACACCAATGTTTGCTTTTGAACAGTCCCCCTTGTTCCCACCCTTATTTTACTTCCCTTTCTACCACCCTTCCTTCTTATTCCCACCCCCTTATTTTCCCTATAGTCTTTCTAAAATTAACCCCCTGCTCCCTCCCTCTCTTGTACTGCTTCCCTCCCCACCAGATCGTTTGTTCCCCTTCTACTCCCCTATAGGGTGCAAATCTATTCTCTGCCCCCAATGGATGGGATTGTTTTTCCCTCTTTGAGTCACTTTCAAAGCACGTAAAAGTTGAGTATTTCCTGTGTCCGACCTCTTTACCCTTCCAGTGTATTGATGTTCTCCCCCCTCCCACCATGAGCTTCTTTATGACATATAAATTTACCCCCATTTGTTTCTTTTCCCATTTCTTTTAATATTAACCTATTTTTAAGCTCTAGTTATTTATATATATGCATACTTATGCGTATGTATTTTTGCATGCATATATATATATATATATACCTATTTATGTCTTGTCCTTTCATCCTATACAGTTTGTTGCTGTTCCCTCTAAGTATACTTCTTTTTGCTGCCCAGGCAATAACAACCATTTTTTAGAGTTACTAATGACCTCTTTTCTTATAGGGATACCTATCATTTTAACTTATTGAGTCTCTTAAAAATTTTTGTTGTTGTTGTTTTTCTTTTTTCCCTTCTTTTTAAATTACCTTTTGATGATTCTCTTGAGTTCTGTACTTGGACATCAAATTTTCTGTCCAGGTCTGGTCTTTTCTTTATGAATTCTTGGAATTCTTCTATTTTGTTGAATCACCATCCTTTCCCCTCTAAGAATATAGTCAGTTTTGCTGGGTAGTTGATTCTTGGTTGTAGACCTAGTTCCCTTGCTTTCTGGAATATCGTATTCCATGCCTTTCTTTTTTTCAGTGTGGATGCAGCCAGATCCTGAGTTATCCTCACTGTGGTTCCTTGGTATCTGAATGACTTCTTCTTGGCAGCTTGTAATATCTTCTCTTTGGTCTGATAGTTCTTGAATTTGGCTATAACATTCCTGGGTGTTGTCAGTTGGGGATTAAGTACAGGAGGTGATCTGTGGATTCTATCAATCTCCACTTTTCCCTCTTGTTCAAGGATTTTGGGGCAGTTTTCTTTAATAATTTCCTGTAATATAATGTCCAGGCCTTTTCTTTTGTCATGGTCTTCTGGTAGGCCAATAATTCTTAAATTGTCTCTCCTTGAACGATTTTCTAAATCCTCTGTTTTGTGAATGAGATGCTTCATATTTCCTCAATTTTTTCATTCTTTTGGTTTTGTTTTATAGAGTCCTGCTGCCTTGTGAAGTCGCTCGATTCTAATTATTGTATTCTGGTTCTTAACGAATGGATTTCATCCTTAGTTTTTTGGTCGTCCTTTTCGTTTTGGTCTGATTTTCTTTAGAGGTCATCTTTCATCTTCTTCACCTCATCTTTCATCTGCTTTGCCTCATCTTTCATCTCCTTTGCCTCATTTTTCAGCTGGTTGATTTTGGCTTTCAAGACACTATTTTCTGTTTCCAGATGACTTATCTTAGTTTTTAAGTTCTTTTCCCAATTGTCTTCAGCCTCTCTTAATTGTGTTTTGAGTTCTTCCAAAGCCTGTATCCAATTCACTGGGATTTCTGATTTTTCCTTTGCTGATCCCTCCCCCTCTGTTTCATTCACTCTTTGCTCATTACCTGTGCAGAAGCTGTCTATTGTAATTTCTTTCTTCTTTTTCTGTTGTTTGTTCGAGTTTACCCCTTCTTTGCTCCTCGTATTTGGCTGTGCTCTTGGTCCTCTCATTTTGTTTTGGTTTTGGGGCTGTCAGTCTCCCCTCTTGGAGCTTTGTCAGATCTCTTGGTACAGTCTCTAGGGGAGGAATGTTAGCTTCCCTGTCCTCTGGAGGCTTTTGATTGGATTGAGTTCAAGTGGGTTGGGCTGTATGTGGTATGAAGCTCTGAGGCTCTGAAGACTCCTGGAAGGCTGGGCCACCCAGGCTCTCTCCAGTTCTCTCCAGCTGCTTCTCTGCTGTCTGCAAGTGCCTTTGCCCACCTCCCTAAACTCTGAGGAGTTCTGATGGAATTAGGTAGAACTGGATTGGTCTGGATGTGCCCCGAGGCAACGGCGAGACTGGAGCCCGATGGAGGGACCCAGCCATGGCCCTATCTCTCCCTGGCTTCCTCCCTGCTGTCTAACCTGTATGCTCCGAGCCCGGTGCCCTGCTGCTCACAAGGTAGACCCTGCAATCCAGCACCTTTGCCTGCTCAGAGGTTCCTGCTGCTGCTGGGAGCTCAGCCTTCTGGGTTGTGGGGGAGTGGTCCTGGGACCTACCCTCTGCCTTCCCCTTAGCCCTGAGTATTCTGGGATTCCGGCTTTTGGCGGGCGTACCTTTTGATTTGAGTCCAAAAGGAGGGTTCCTCGCTTCTGTCCTGTTGTTCAGCTTGAATTTCGGTGCCCTAGGAGCATTCAGTCTGTATCGGTAAGGAAGGGTTTTCCATAAGGTCTGAACTTTTGCTGCTTGCTAAGCCGCCATCTTGACTCCACCCCTGAAAATTAGCCTTTAAAGACTAAAATTGGGCAAGTAGAAGCTAATGTCATGAGACAATAGGAAATAATAAAACAAAACCAAAAGAATAAAAAAATAGAAGGAAACATGAAATTTCTCACTGAAAAATCAATTGGCATGAAAAATAGATCCAGGAGAGACAATTAGAGAATTATTAGACTACCTGAAAGATGTGATTAAATAGGAAGCCTAGATATCATATTACAAGAAATTATCGCTTCTTCCGGGTAATCATGGCTGCAATCTAGACGCCACACGCTTCCTCTCCCCGGCACCGAACAAAATAGACTACATCAAAGGAGCATAAAAATGACCTTTGGAGGAACAGGAGGACACCCCAGTACTCCCAATACTCCACAGAGGCGAAGATATGTGGGGCTTGAACATTTCCACACTATAATAAGGAGGAAAAGCTTGCACAGAAAAGTGAACTGAGCCGCCCTTCCCCCTCTCCACCTCCCCCACCAAACCAGAGTGAGCTACCTGAGCGCTCACCGGGACAGCGAGTGAGTGGGGAACATCTCTGTCTGGGGAGGGGGGCACTCCAGGGTCCTTGGGATCTGGGGACTGCCAGGAAAAAACATCTCAGGGCGGTTTCACTGGAGAATCTGGCACTGATTACGGCGGTCAGCGGAGCTGTACTTGGGGAGGCTGCGCTGAACTTCTCCATGGAGCTAAACTCCAGGGGAGGACCACACATTGATTATCTGGGCGGAGCTGAACACCTGGGCAGTGTGGCTGTGATCAGGGACCCAGCGCTCTAAGAAACCTCAGAGGCTGGAAAGAACTAGTCTGAAGCAACCTAAATTCACAGAAAAACCGCCCATATAACCCAGACCCCAGACCAAAAAGGAAAGGGGAATAAAACCACCAAAGGGATGGCTCACATGGCCCAAAATCAAGCCTCCAGGAAGAAAGGCAAAAAAGTGACTATTGAAAACTTTTATGGTGGAAGTACCCAAGGAAAAGAGGAGAATGAGGAGGAAATCCAAAAAAAATCAGAACATGCCTGTCAAAATGGAAACTATCAACAAGCTCTGGAAGATCTCAAACTGGAAGTTATCCAAAAGATGGAAACCTGGAAAGAAAAATGGGAGAAAGAGATCCGCAGTCTGACAGATAAAAGACTGCTCAATTGGAAAAAGAACTCGAAGCATCCAATAGAAGGGCAGACAGGCTGAAAAGCAAAACCAGTCCCTAACGACCAGAATTAAGCACCTCGAAGAAAGTGAGATGATAAAACAGCAAGAATCAATAAAGCAAACCCAAAAAATTAATGAATTAGAAGAAAACATAAAATATCTCACTGAGAAGGTCACAGATCTCGAAAACAGAGGGAGAAGAGAAAATCTCCGAATTATCGGTCTCCCAGAAAAACCAGAGATAAACAATAAACTCGATATTATTCTACAGGAGATTATAAAAGAAAATTGCCCTCATGTTCTGGAGCAAGGGGGCAAAATAGAAATAGTAAGGATTCATAGAACACCTTCTATACTAAATCCCCAAAAGACAACCCCTAGGAATGTAATTGCCAAATTCAAGAGCTTCCAAGAAAAGGAGAAAATCCTACAAGAAGCCAAGAAGAGGAGCTTCAGATATAAGGGGACTCCCATAAGGATCACACACGACTTAGTGGCTAACACACTAAGAGACCGCAAAGCATGGAACACAATATTTAGAAAGGCAAGAGAGCTAGGTCTCCAACCAAGAATCAACTACCCAGCAAAACTGACTATATACTTCCAGGGGAAAGTATGGGCATTCAACAAAATAGAAGATTTCCAAGCATTTGCTAAGAAAAGACCAGAGCTCTGTGGAAAGTTCGATATCCAAGCACAGAAAGCAAGAGAAACATGAAAAGGTAAATATGAAAGAAAGGGAAAAGGAGATAAATCTTATCTTTTTCTTTAAGCCAAACTCTCTTCTATAAGGACTACATTTACATCAAATTATATATATTAATATGTGGGGAAAATGTTTTGTGTAACACTTATAAATTGTAGCATCATAAGAGTAGGTAGAAGAAACATGCATAGAGATTGGGGCATTAAGAAGATTTGGGGAAAGTGGGGGCAAAGAAAGGAAAGGGGAGGGCGGAACTGTCAATAATACTAAGATTAACTTCAAGAAATGGGGGGGACTCAATAGAATAATCTTTCCCATATAAAAATACACATGGGAAGGGGAGGGGAAGAACTCTCATATGAGAAGGAGAGGAAGAGAGCGTGAAGTGGAATTACTTAAACCTTACTCTCAGTGAAAGCAAATCTGAGAGGGAAGAACATCTAGATCCAGTGGGATCCTGAATTCTATCTTATCCATTAGGGCAAGAAAGAAAGGAAAATTAAGGAGGGGGAGGGGGAAGGGAGTATAAAAAGGGAGGGAAGGAGAGGGGGGAGGGGAAGGGAGCATAAAAAGGGAGGGGCTAGAAAGGGAAGCATCTCAAGGGAGGGGACTAGGGGGACTGACCTAAAGTAAATCACTGGTTCAAAAGGAGAAAGCTAAAGAAGAAAGGTCAGAACTAGGGGAAGATATCAAAATGCCAGCGAATCCACAAATGACAATCATAACTTTGAACATGAATGGGATGAACTCACCCATAAAAAGTAGACGAATAGCAGATTGGATTAGAACCCCAAACCCTACCA
Source organism: Monodelphis domestica (assembly GCF_027887165.1). NCBI lineage: Eukaryota > Metazoa > Chordata > Mammalia > Didelphimorphia > Didelphidae > Monodelphis > Monodelphis domestica. The sequence continues at coordinate 274,876,966 of NC_077232.1, forward strand.
TATGTTGTCTTCAAGAAACACATATGAGGTGGGTTGACACTCACAAGGTTAGAATTAAAGGTTGGAGTAAGACCTTTTGGGCCTCAACTGATAGAAAGAAGGCAGGAGTTGCAATCATGATATCTGACAAAGACAAAGCACAAATAGACCTGATCAAAAGGGATAGGGAAGGTAAATATATTCTGCTAAAAGGGAGTATAGACAATGAGGAAATATCACTAATCAATATGTATGCACCAAATGGTATAGCATCCAAATTTTTAATAGAGAAACTAGGAGAATTGAAGGAGGAAATAGACAGTAAAACCATATTAGTGGGAGACTTGAACTAACCACTATCAAATTTAGATAAATCAAACCAAAAAATAAACAAGAAAGAGGTAAAAGAGGTGAATGAAATCTTAGAAAAATTAGAGTTAATAGACATATGGAGAAAAATAAATAGGGACAAAAAAGAATACACCTTCTTTTCAGCATCACTTGGCACATTCACAAAAATAGATCATACACTAGGTCATAGAAACATGGCACTCAAATGCAGAAAAGCAGAAATAATAACTGCAGCCTTTTCAGATCACAAGGCAATAAAAATATTGATCAGCAAGGGTACATGGAGACCCAAATCAAAAATTAATTGGAAATTAAATAACATGATACTTCAAAATCGGATAGTTAGAGAAGAAATCATAGAAACAATTAACAATTTCGTTGAAGAAAATGACAATGGCGAAACATCCTTTCAAACCTTATGGGATACAGCCAAGGCAGTACTTAGAGAAAAATTCATATCCCTGAGTGCATATATTAACAAATTAGGGAGGACAGAGACCAAGGAATTGGAAATGCAAATCAAAAAACTTGAGAATGAACAAATTAAAAACCCCCAGAAGAAAACCATCCTAAAAATTAAGGGAGAAATTAATAAAATAGAAAGTGACAGAACTATTAAACTAATAAACAAGACTAGAAACTGGTACTTTGAAAAAACAGACAAAATAGACAAAGTACTGGTTAATCTAATTAAAAAAAAGTAAAGAAGAAAGGCAAATTAACAGCATCAAGGATGAAAGGGGGGTTCTCACCTCCAATGAAGAGAAAATTAAGGCAATCATTAAAAACTACTTTGCCCAACTATATGGCAATAAATATATCAACCTAGGTGATATGGATGAATATTTACAAAAATATAAATTGCCTAGACTAACAGGAGAAGAAATAGTTTTCTTAAGTAATCCCATATCAGAAAAAGAAATCCAACAGGCCATCAAAGAACTTCCTAAGAAAAAATCCCCAGGGCCTGATGGATTCACCAGTGAATTCTATCAAACATTCAGAGAACAGTTAATCCCAATACTATACAAACTATTTGACATAATAAGCAAAGAGGAAGTTCTACCAAACTCCTTTTATGACACAAACATGGTACTAATTCCAAAGCCAGGCAGGCCAAAAACAGAGAAAGAAAATTATAGACCAATCTCCCTAATGAATATAGATGCAAAAATCTTAAATAGGATACTAGCAAAAAGACTCCAGCAAGTGATCAGAAGGGTCATCCACCATGATCAAGTAGGATTTATACCAGAGATGCAGGGCTGGTTCAATATTAGGAAAACTATCCACATAATTGACCACATCAACAAGCAAACCAACAAGAACCACATGATTATCTCAATAGATGCAGAAAAAGCCTTTGATAAAATACAACACCCATTCCTACTAAAAACACTAGAAAGCATAGGAATAGAAGGGTCATTCCTAAAAATAATAAACAGTATATATCTAAAACCACCAGCTAATATCATCTGCAATGGGGATAAACTAAATCCATTCCCATTAAGATCAGGAGTGAAACAAGGATGCCTATTATCACCTCTATTATTTGACATTGTATTAGAAACACTAGCAGTAGCAATTAGAGAAGAAAAAGAAATTGAAGGCATTAAAATAGGCAAGGAGGAGACCAAATTATCGCTCTTTGCAGATGACATGATGGTCCACTTAAAGAATCCTAGAGATGCAACCAAAAAGCTAATCGAAATAATCAACAACTTTAGCAAAGTTGAAGGATACAAAATAAACCCACATAAGTCATCAGCATTTCTATATATTTCCAACACAGCTCAGCAGCAAGAACTAGAAAGAGAAATCCCATTCAAAATTACCTTAGACAAAATAAAATACTTAGGAATCTATCTCCCGAGACAAACACAGGATCTATATGAACACAACTACAAAACACTTTCCACACAACTAAAAATAGACTTGAACAATTGGAAGAACATTAACTGCTCATGGGTAGGACGAGCCAATATAATAAAAATGACCATCCTACCCAAACTCATCTATCTGTTTAGTGCCATACCCATGGAACTTCCAAAAATTTTTTTTACTGATTTAGAAAAAAACATAACAAAGTTCATTTGGAAGAACAAAAGATCAAGGATATTTTAACAGTTAAAATTTAGGGGAGATGGGGAGACTGAGGCAGGTAGAAATTAGTTTCTCTCTGCGAGGAGTATTATATTTTTTAGAGGTTTATTAAAGGCTAAATATTAAAGAATATATAAGTAAGAAACATGTGCCTAGGCCAGAGGCCTAGACAAAATAACCTCACATCACGCAATAGACAGCCTGCTCCAAAACGGAAGTCCAAAAAGAGCCCAGCGAGAGTTCCCTCAAAAGCCTTTGAATCAGATTAAATGCCTTCTCGATCTCGGCCTAGGTGAGATTACAAGGCATCCTGGGGAAGTGGAGCAAAGGCTCATGGGGATTGTAGTCCAGTATTCGAGTCTGTTTTTTACATTATCCAGGGAAATAATGAAAAAAAATACAAAGGAAGGGGGTCTTGCAGTCCCAGATCTCAGACTATATTACAAAGCAGCGGTCATCAAAACAATTTGGTACTGGCTAAGAGACAGAAAGGAGAATCAGTGGAATAGACTGGGGGCAAGCAACCTCAGCAAGACAGTATATGACAAACCCAAAGATCCCAGCTTTTGGGACAAAAATCCACTATTTCATAAAAACTGCTGGGAAAATTGGAGGACAGTGTGGGAAAGATTAGGCTTAGATCAACACCTCACACCCTACACCAAGATAAATTCAAAGTGGGTGAATGACTTGAACATAAAGAAGGAAACTATAAGAAAATTAGGTGAACACAGAATAGTATACATGTCAGACCTTTGGGAAGGGAAATACTTCAAAACCAAGCAAGAATTAGAAAGAGTTACAAAATGCAAAATAAATAATCAGAGAGATGCAAATCCAAACAACTCTGAGGTATCACCTCACACCTAGCAGATTGGCTAACATGACTGCAAAGGAAAGTAATGAATGCTGGAGGGGATGTGGCAAAGTGGGGACATTAATTCATTGCTGGTGGAGTTGTGAATTGATCCAACCATTCTGGAGGGCAATTTGGAACTATGCCCAAAGGGCAATAAAAGAATGTCTGCCCTTTGATCCAGCCATAGCACTGCTGGGTCTGTACCCCAAAGAGATAATGGACAAAAAGACTTGTACAAAAATATTCATAGCTGTGCTCTTTGTGGTGGCCAAAAATTGGAAAATGAGGGGATGCCCTTCAATTGGAGAATGGCTGAACAAATTGTGGTATATGTTGGTGATGGAATACTATTGTGCCAAAAGGAATAATAAAGTGGAGGAATTCCATGGAGACTGGAACAACCTCCAGGAAGTGATTCAGAGCGAAAGGAGCAGAACCAGGAAAACATTGTACACAGAGACTGATACATTGTGGTACAATCGAAGGTGATGGACGTCTCCATTAGTAACAATGCAATGTCCCTGAACAATCTGCAGGGATCTAAAAAATACTACCCACAAGCAGAGGATAAACTGTGGGAGTAAAAACACTGATGAAAAGCAACTGCTTGACTACAGGGTTGGAGGAGATAAGCCTGAGGAGAGACTCTAAATGAACACTCTAATGCAAATTCCAACAACAGGGAAATGGGTTCGAGTCAAGAACACATGTGATAACCAGTGGAATCATGCGTCGGCTATGGGAGAGGGAAAGGCGGGGGGGGGGGGGGGGGGAAGAGAAAATGATCTTTGTTTCCAGTGAATAATGTATGAAAACAACCAAATAAAATAATGTCTAAAAATTAAAAAAAAAGAAATTATCCAAGAAAACTTTCCTGATAGTCTTCATCTATTGAAGACTGCCTGAGTGTTTCAAAGCATCTCATTCTTTCTGATTTAAAAAAAAATGAATTAATTTAAATTTTAAATTGGGCATTTTTTTAAAGAAAGAGAATTTAAAGAAAAGAATTTGTACTTTTCTCTTGCATGTGACTTTTATAGGACAAGTATACCCACACACTTTTAAATTTCATCTACATTATTAATATATAAGAGTCTAGACAATTCATAAAACAGTAAATCAGGCCTGACTCTTAAAAAGCTACCTGCTGATTTCACCAGCCAGATCAAACTGCCTCCAACCCACTTCTGCTTAAGAATTCTTCCAGCTCCAAATATATGACCTGGCTCAAAGACATAATGAACTGCAGGAATTTCAAGTAAACTGGAACAACCTCCAGAAATTGATGCAGAGTGAGAGGAGCAGAACCTGGAGAACATTGCATACAGAGACTGATACATTGTGGTACAATTGAATGTAATATACTTCTCTACTAGTAGCAAAGCAATGATCCAGAACAATTCAGAGGAACTAATGAGAAAGAACTCTATCCACATTCAGAGGAAGAACTGTGGGAGTAGAAACATAGAAGAAAAACAACTGCTTAATCACAAGGGTTGATGGGGATATGTTTGGGGACATAGACTCTAAATGACTACCCTAGTGCAATTATCAATAATATGGAAATAGGTTTTGATCAAGGACATGTAAAACCCAGTGGAATTGTGCATCAGCTATGGGAGGGGGTTGGGAGGAGGGCAGGGAAAGAACATGAATCTTGTAAGCATGGAAAAATATTCTAAATTAACTAATTAAATAAAATTTTCTAAAACAACAACAACATATATATATCATCTGATATCCAGACTTTTAGAGAGAAGTTGGTTACCAACCAACTATGGTAAAAGAATTTCCACACCAGCTGGGACTGATGCAGTCATAGGTATGAACAACAAAAATACATCTATGTTTGTAGAGTCAAGGTAGTGGCTTAGAGGCAGCAAAAGTTCAGACCTCTGAAAACCCTTCCTCACAGCTCTTCCAGGGGACTGAAAACCAAATCTAACAATAGGACAGAGCTAGGGAACCCTCCTTCTGGATCCAACTTAAAATGTACTCCCCCAAAAAAGCCCAAACTCTAGAACATGCAGGTTTAAGGGGAAGAAAGAAGGAAGGTCTCAGGATCCCCCTCCCACCTACAGTGCTGAGCCTCCAGCAGTGGCTGGAATCTCTGGACAGGGAAGGGTACTAGTCTGGAGGGAGAACCTTGCTGGCAAAGCTGTACCAGGCTCAGGGTTTAGAACACAGGGAGTGTAGAGGCTGCTGGAGGAGAACCTCAGAAAAGGCAGCCCAATTGCAGCTGAAATGTTCCAGCTCCCCTCCCCCCTCCTTTTCTTTTGGAGGTTTTGGCCTCAGGGCAGTCAGCTTTGCAGATTAACTCCTCTGCCCTGGCTCAATCTCATCAATAAGGGCAGATAAGAAGCCTTCAGAAGGCAGAGAAGCTCAAGCTCCAACACCTCTCCCCCCACAGACTGATCTGAGAACCTTGCTGAGCTCCAAGGGACAAAGGCTGCAACAAACTATAGGCAACAACCTTGACTACAGGGAAGGAAGCCTGGCTCCTTTTCAGCTTCTGCTGTCAGCTGGGAAAGATCTGAATAACCTGATCAAACAGCAGAACAGAGAAAAAGCCCCTTCAGGACAGAACAGCCTAAACTCACAGATCCAGCACAAAATGAGAGGAGCAAGGCAGCTCTACAGGGGGAAAATATGAGTAAACAAAGGAAAAAGAAAAAAAAAAGAAATTACAATAAGCAGCTTCTATCCAGGCATTGAACAAAGAGCAAATGAAACAGAGGAGGATCAAAGAACACCAAGCAAAAACACAGAAACTCCAGCAAATTGGACACAGACTTTGAAAGACCTCAAAATACAATTCAGAAAACAATTAAGAGAGGCTGAAGACAACTGGGAAAGGAAATTAAAAAAGCAAAATAAATCATCTGGAAACAGAAAATAGTGTCTTGAAAGCCAAAATTAATCAGCTTGAAAATGAGGTAAAGGAGATGAAAGATGAGGCAAAGAAAAATGAAAAATGACCTCCAAAGAAAATCAGACCAGAAGGAGGATGACAAAAACCCAGGGATGAAACTCAGTCTTTGAACAACAAAAATAAACATTTAGATCTAACTTAATGTCTTCAAAGAATTACATTTACAATAATCCCAAGTCATGCAGTACAAGCATTCCCATTTTGCAGATAAGTAACTAAGTTTCAGAATGTTTAATGGTGCCTATGGGCTTATAGATGGAAAGAAATCAAGCTACCCTTGACCCTAGGCAGCTTGGTGCCTTGTTTGGAGTCAGTCTTCACTCTATTCCTCCCCATCAGGCATTGGGATATACTGGACATCTCCAACTCTCCCATTTCCCATAAAAAAGAAGGGGAACAAGATCTTCCTGGTCTAAAATCTTATGTGCCTAAATTAAGACTCAAAGGTGTGTTGGCTCCTAATAGTTTTCCTGCAAAATAGAAACTCTTGAATATCCTCTCAAGATGATAAGATTTTGAAGTCAGCCTTTTGGCAGCTTTCATGTAGATTTCTCAGTGTGTTGGGGTATAATGCAGTAAATGACCAAGAAACATGGATTTGGCAATATAGATGGCCCATGCAAGCATTTCATAAATGCTTTCCCACTATAATTGATGGTAATGGAAATCCCTGTGTGTGCCCATGGTGAACCCTGAACTGAGCTCCAGATTTATGGCGAGATGGAGGAGAACAGGATTTAATGGTCAGAAATGGCTCTGCTTGGTCTAGTGCAGTCATTCATAAAGCCTATGCAGCACACTGACATGTAGAGCCAGACAGGCTGGGACTGGTTGTACTGAGGCTTCACACTGTTAATTATAATTAGTTTTAATTAGTTATTTAGTCTAGTTAGTAGCAGAAATGAGGTCAGAAGGGTTTGTGACTTTTATGCTATCCCCTTTAAATGAGAAAAGGCAGAATCTGCTTTGGGCCCTTTAAGGGAAAAGCATAAATTCCATTGAAGAGAGAATTCTGGGCTCCATCTTCTCTGGGAGTCTGAGAGGACAGAGGTGGCTGTTTTTCATCTCTGGGTCTGGGAGACAGTTTGTGGTAGTTGAAGTGAAAGAAAAAGAAATTTAAGAAGAAAAGACTTAGGACTTGAAATCAAGAGTCTAGTTTCTGAGGGTTTTTACTTCTCAGAACTCTGAGGGAAGAGGTCTGACTTTGAGCCAGAGGTGAAGCCATTTTACTCAGGCCTATCTCTTGAACTTCCTCTCGAGAGCTGGTGGCTGAGTCTATTCTCTGAGAGAAAAAGATTTTAGTAAGAAGAGATCTTGTTTCTTTATGAGCTTTCCCTTTCAGAACCACAGGGGAGCTGAAGAGAAGTTTTGTTTAAACTCAGAAACTTGCTTCTCTCTCTGACTTCAGAAGAGAGAATAGCTTCTACTTCTTTCTCAAATTTATACACATTTCTTTAGGAGTTTACTATATAGTTAAAGTTCATTGTTTAAGCAAAGCTTAGTAAGAGAGAAGTTAATTTTAGTCAGTGAGTTTAGTAAAGTGTAGTGTCTACCTTAATAGACAAAGAAGAAGCTTTAGACCATTTTATTATTACAAATTTATTGATTACCTACCTTATTCCTAACTCCTATTTCTACCTCCTGTTTTCCTTTGTATACCTCTCCTCCATAATAAATTCAAGTGGTAGTAGATTGCATCCGGCCTTCAATCCAAAGCCTCTGGGACAGCTATCAATACTAAATGCCAATGCAGTCAGGTCAATAATCATAATATTTGGCTTCCTGTCATCCATCAGTGTCCTGCAGATAGTTAACCCTGACAGCTTTAGTTTAGTTATAACAGTTTATTAATAATAGTTTGGTTATACACCAGTTATTATTCACCTATTATAACACCCAGTGCCTGTTGTATGTTATGTTGGTTTTCAGCCAGGCAACAAGCATTTATTAAGTAGCAACTGTGTGCAAAGCACCATGCTTAGAAATTAGTATACAGAGAAATATAAATGGGGAAGAATATTTTGTAAGGGAAGTGTCCTAGCCCAAAGCTTCCAGTGAAAGAAACCATTTGAAGTATGGGGGTAAGTCAAACAGGAACCCAAAGCTACCAGTCAGGCAGGAAAGGAGAAGGAAACAAGCATTTATTAATTGCTTTCTATGTGCTTGGCTAAGTTCTTTTCAGAAATGATCTAGTTTGATTCTTACAACAACCCTGGGAGGTATTAGCTCCATTTTGCTTTTGAGAAAACTTGGGCAAAGAGACAAAGGTTATGTGACTTGCCCCAGGTTCACACAGATAGTAGATATCTGAGGCTAGATTTGTACTTGGGCCTTCCTGCCTCCAAGCCCAACTCTTCATCCATTATTCTACTCAAGACATTATTATCATGTTTTTTTATGCTTTTCTTTGACTCCCAAAGAAGAAGGAAACTTTTAAAAAAGTGGGTATTGCCTGGGTATCAAACTCCTGAGGCCCCTTGGTTTCCAACAATTTGACCTGCCAGGAACCTAAGTAGGTAAGAACAAAATGGGTGTTACTGAACTTCTCTTTCCTTGGCTTAAAAGTGGGGATAAACATGCCCAGAGTTGAGATCTTCCAGGACTGTCTAGACTTGATGACAGATGAGTGAGGGGTTCAGCAAATTGTAAAACACCTCAAAATATTGCAGGTATTATTTTGAAGTACAGGGGAAATGCTATCATTATTTTGCAGAGAAGAAGTATGGAGTTATTCTCCTTGATTATTTTTAAAGCTAGCAGCTATACAACCCAGCTCTGCTATGCCAATAATTGAATGGAAGCATGTTAGAGCTCTTGAAGGCAGAGAATACATTCTTGATTTTTGAAAACTGAGTCATGTGCTCTCCTGAGGACAAGGGTTTTGTGATTACTATTCTTAGGAAGTAGAACTGTTTTTATTCTTGATGTTAAGAACTATTATTCCCAAGGATAAGGGATATTGATATTCTTGTTAGACTTGACAGGGGCTATACTATTATTATCCTTGAGCACTCTATGGTTTCTTATGGCAGAGGCTTTGTGATCATTACTGTTCATGACAGTCTAAGTTGATTTCTTGAAGATGAGGTTATTTCAGTTAGAACTCATGAAGGCAGAGGCTACTTTTCCTCTCCCTAATTCTAACCTCATAGTACCCAGTCCTTGAACCTTAAGCAGCACTCAGTGAATATTGGTTGATTTTTATTGCCAGAATGTCCCCTGGTAATCCTCTATTGAAGAGATTCTAGACAAAAACACTGTTTCTTCTTGTCTATGTCTTTCTTATCATCCATCTCTTTTCTTCCTTTTCCTTTCCACTCACAAGAGGACCTCCTTCAATTCTGACACTCCTATTGATTTTTGTCCCTTAGCACCAGTCTTGAATCTGCTATTATCATAGTCCTCTCTTCTTGCCATTTAATTTCCTGAAATCTCAATTTGCCTTCAGAACTATATTGAATTCATCAGCATTTTCTATTTACTTTCTATGACTTCTCTCTGAATTGCTCTCTCCCCACCCCAGTTCTTGCTCATTGATTCTTGGACAGATTCCTATGCTATCACATATATATATTTGACCACCACTATTTTATTTTTTAAATAATGCTCAGTCTAGACCCAGGTTAGTTAGAAGAATGGGAGAGAGAAATAAAGGATAAATAAATTGAGAGAAATACAAATAATAATCACCATAATAACAATTGTGGATTAATTAGCAAAGGTACCACCAAGAGGGCGGTGGCCATGGAGTGCAAGTATGGCTGAGGCAAGAAGTCATCATAAACCATCCAAAGTTCATTACAGGTGTACGAGGAAGGGATAGAAAGAACTCCAAAGAATTCCTTCATTTCTGAGTCTCCCCCCACCTCAACCGCTCCCTCCAGGGAGAGGCTGAAGTCCTTGTTCCGAGACGCCTCATATCCCTTTCGCCTCTTGAGTAACAGTCTAGAGGAAGGGAGGAGAGAGCAGAGTGTCCAGAATTAAGATGAACAAAGTGACAGTGGGGCCGAGAGGGGGGAGGTGAAGCTCCCGCCAGGTCTTTGAGCCTCTGGCTCACTGGCTCGGTGGGATATGCAGGTCCATCGGAGGTGGGAATGGCTCTGGGAGGCTTTCTCCTACTCCTCCCAGGCTATGCACACCTGCTAACATCACTTTGAGGCCTCTCTGGGCAAGCTCGATGACAAGCTAGGGGTCCTGAGCGACGCAGAGGCCTAGCGCTACACTCCGCAGCCGCCGATGGTGTCCAGGAACAAGAGAGGAAATGAAGGAGACTCACATGTGTGGAAAGGATCTCAATCTATTCATATTTGTGTCTTGTGAAGTCAGTGGTGCTGGAGTCCCTTCTTTTATCTTCTAAAGATTATCTATCTCTGATATTCACTTTTTCCTACTGGAAAAACTGAAAAATAAAGGTGGCATTATCTCAGAAGGAGAAGTCTACTCAAGATCTGCTATTCCCATTTATACTCATGAGTTCTATTTGGCTTAGCTATACTCATTGGGGAACAAGGAGAAACAAAAGGAAATTGAGAAAACTGGTCTACATAATTTTTAAAGAATTTGACCGATATTTTTAATACACATTGAATCTTGATGATTGTTATTGTTTCTGAATTTTACTCTGTTATATCTCTAGAGTACTTTAGAAAGAGCGGTATGTGTGATCCTTCAACCTAAGAAAGGGAAAAAAAAACCCTCAAGAAAATTGGGTGAAACCTGAATAGCCAGTTCAGTGTCTAAGTGGGCAAAATACTGCTACATTTGGTGTCAGGCAGACATGAGTACCATGCTGCCTCAGTCAAATACTAGTTAGTTATGTGAGCCCAGTGAAGTTATATGGCTCTTGGTCTTTTCTAAACCATGTCATCATTCTCCTTTCTCTTATTCTACTTCCAACACAAACTCCTTGAGGACAAAAACTTGCTTGCTTTTCTTTATACTTAACTGAGATCCCCAAGGGACTAAAGATACCTAGAGACATTCCAGAGAAATAGAACAGACTTAGAAATTGGTAAAAAACAGTTATACAAAACATACAAAGTGAAATAAGCTGAACTAGGTAAACAATGTACAAATTCGCTACAGCAGTGTAAATGGAAAGTACAACCGCAAAACAACTGAAAATGAAACTTGTGAATTATAAAGAAAAAGCTTGACACCAGGAAGAGATGAGAAAATATCTTCCCACCCTCTATACCCACTTCCATGTCCATTCCATTCAAGAGATGAAAATCCATGGTTTCAGGATTTAAAAAAAATAAATTTTGGGGGTTTTGCTGGTTTTTTCCTCTTCTTTATCTCCTTAAATGTGGGAGGAGTAGGGATGCTTGTAGTGGGTTTTTGTTGTAATAATACATTTTAAGGTTAAAGGAGGTGGGGGAAAGGAAGGAAGAAAGGAAAATGAGGGATGGTGAGACGATTTTTGAGACTAAGATGAAAATAATTACAGCAGTCCAGTGTGTGATGCACACTTAACCCTCTCCACTTCTTCAGGTTCTTTCAGCCTCTTATTCCTAGAAGAATCATCAATTCATTATTCTTGTTGTTTCTGGAAGGGCATGACAGTTATCTGGTGATCGTGTTTACTCTTTTTTTTTTACATATATTTTATTTGCTCATTTCCAAGCATTATTCGTTAAAGACATAGATCATTTTCTTTTCCTCCCCCCCACTCCCCATAGCCGACGCGTAAATCCACTGGGCATTAGATGTTTTTTTGATTTGAACCCATTGCTTTATTGATAATATTTGCATTAGAGTGTTCATTTAGAGTCTCTCCTCTGTCATGTCCCCTCAACCGCTGTATTCAGACAGTTGCTTTTCCTCGGTGCTTCCACTCCCATAGTTTATCCTTTGCTTATGAATAGTGTTTTTTTCTCCTGGATCCCTGCAAATTGTTCAGGGACATTACACCGCCATTAATGGAGAAGTCCATTATGTTCGATTATACCACAGTGTTTTAGTCTCTGTGTACAATGTTCCCCTGGTTCTGCTCCTCTCGCTCTGCATCACTTCCTGGAGGTTGTTCCAGTCTCCATGGAATTCCTCCACTTTATTATTCCTTTTAGCACAATAGTATTCCATCACCAACATATACCACAGTTTGTTCAGACATTCCCAAATTGATGGGCATCCCCTCGTTTTCCAGTTTTGGGCCACCACAAAGAGCGCAGCTATGAATATTTTTGTACAAGTCTTTTTGTCCATTATCTCTTTGGGGTACAGACCCAGAAGTGCTATGGCTGGATCAAAAGGTAGATATTCTTTTGTAGCCCTTTGGGCATAGTTCCAAATTGCCCTCCAGAATGGTTGGATCAGTTCACAACTCCACCAGCAATGAATTAATGTCCCTACTTTGCCACATCCCCTCCAGCATTCATTACTTTCCTTTGCTGTTATGTTAGCCAATCTGCTAGGTGTGAGGTGATACCTCAGAGTTGTTTTGATTTGCATCTCTCTGATTATAAGAGATTTAGAACACTTCTTCATGTGCTTTTTAATAGTTTTGATTTCTTTATCTGAGAACTGCCTATCCATGTCCCTTGCCCATTTATCAATTGGAGAATGGCTTGATTTTTTGTACAATTGATTTAGCTCTTTGTAAATATGAGTAATTAAACCTTTGTCAGAGGTTTCTATGAAGATTTTTTCCCAATTTGTTGTTTCCCTTCTGATTTTAGTTACATTGGATTTGTTTGTACAACAGCTTTTTAGTTTGATGTAGTCAAAATGATTTATTTTACATTTTGTGATTCTTTCTATGTCTTGCTTGGTTTTAAAGCCTTTCCCCTCCCAAAGGTCTGACATGTATACTATTCTGTGTTTACCCAATTTACTTATGGTTTCCTTCTTTATGTTTAAGTCACTCACCGATTTTGAATTTATCTTGGTGTAGGGTGTGAGGTGTTGATCTATTCCTAGTCTCTCCCACACTGCCTTCTAATTTTCCCAGCAGTTTTTATCGAATAGTGGATTTTTGTCCCCAAAGCTGGGATCTTTGGGTTTATCGTATACTGTCTTGCTGAGGTCGCTTTCCCCCAGTCTATTCCACTGACCTTTCTTTCTGTTTCTTAGCCAGTACCAAGTTGTTTTGATGACTGCTGCTTTGTAATATAGTTTAAGGTCAGGGACTGCAAGGCCCCCATCATATGTGGTTTTTTTTTCATTATTTCCCTGGATATCCTTGATCTTTTGTTCTTCCAAATGAACTTTGTTATGGTTTTTTCTAAATCAGTGAAGAAGTATTTTGGTAGTTCAATGGGTATGGCACTAAATAGATAAATAAGTTTGGGTAGGATGGTCATTTTTATTATATTGGCTCGTCCTATCCATGAGCAGTTAATGTTTTTCCATTTGCTCAAGTCTAGTTTTAGTTGTGTGGAGAGTGTTTTGTAGTTGTGTTCATATAGTTCCTGTGTTTGTCTTGGGAGGTAGATTCCTAGGTATTTTATTTTGTCTAAGGTGATTTTGAATGGGATTTCTCTTTCTAGTTCTTGCTGCTGAGCTGTGTTGGAATTATATAGAAATGCTGATGATTTATGTGGGTTTATTTTGTATCCTGCAACTTTGCTAAAGTTGTTGATTATTTCAATTAGCTTTTTGGTTGCATCTCTAGGATTCTTTAAGTAGACCATCATGTCATCTGCAAAGAGTGATAACTTGGTCTCCTCCTTGCCTATTTTGATGCCTTCAATTCCTTTATCTTCTCTAATTGCTACTGCTAGTGTTTCTAGTACAATGTCAAATAGTAGAGGTGATAATGGGCATCCTTGTTTCACTCCTGATCTTATTGAGAATGCATCTAGTTTATCCCCATTGCAGATGATATTAGCTGATGGTTTTAGATATATACTGTTTATTATTTTTAGGAATGACCCTTCTATTCCTATGCTTTCTAGTGTTTTTAGTAGGAATGGGTGTTGTATTTTATCAAATGCTTTTTCTGCATCTATTGAGATAATCATGTGGTTCTTGCTAGTTTGCTTGTTGATGTGGTCAATTATGTGGATGGTTTTCCTAATGTTGAACCAGCCCTGCATCCCTGGTATGAATCCTACTTGATCATGGTGAATTATCCTTCTGATCACTTGCTGGAGTCTTTTTGCTAGTATCCTATTTAAGATTTTTGCATCTATATTCATTAGGGAAATTGGCCTATAGTTTTCTTTCTCTGTTTTTGACCTGCCTGGTTTTGGAATCAGTACCATGTTTGTGTCATAAAAGGAGTTTGGTAGAACTCCCTCTTTGCTTATTATGTAAAATAGTTTGTATAGTATTGGGATTAACTGTTCTCTGAATGTTTGATAGAATTCACAGGTGAATCCATCAGGCCCTGGGGACTTTTTCTTAGGAAGTTCTTTGATGGCTTGTTGGATTTCATTTTCTGATATGGGATTATTTAAGAATTCTATTTCCTCTTCTGTTAGTCTAGGCAGTTTGTATTTTTGTATATATTCATCCATTTCTCCTAAATTGGTGTATTTATTGCCATATAATTGGGCAAAGTAATTTCTAATGATTGCCTTAATTTCATCTTCATCGGAGGTGCTGTCCCCCTTTTCATCTTTAATGCTGTTAATTTGCTTTTCTTCCTTCCTTTTTTAAATTAGATTGACCAGTACTTTGTCTATTTTGTTTGTTTTTTCAAAGTACCAGCTTCTTGTCTTATTTATTAAATCAATAGTTCTATCACTTTCGATTTTATTAATTTCTCCCTTAATTTTTAGGATTTCTAGTTTGGTTTTCTGCTGGGGGGTTTTAATTTGATCGCTTTCGAGCTTTTTCATTTGCATTTCCAATTGATTGATCTCTGCTCTCCCTTGTTTGTTAATATAAGCATTCAGGGATATGAATTTACCTCTGATTACCACTTTGGCTGCCTCCCAAAAGGTTTGAAAGGATGTCTCTCCATTGTCATTTTCCTCGATGAAATTATTGTTTCTATGATTTCTTCTTTAACTAAATGGTTTTGGAGTATCATATTGTTTAACTTCCAATTGGTTTTAGATTTGGTTTTCCATGTACCATTACTAATCATTATTTTTATTGCCTTGTGATCTGAGAAGGCTGCATTCATTATTTCTGCTTTTCTGCATTTGTGTGCTATGTTTCTGTGACCTAATGTATGGTCAATCTTTGTGAATGTGCCATGTGGTGCTGAGAAGAAGGTGTATTCCTTTTTATCCCTATTTATTTTTCTCCATATGTCTATTAATTCTAATTTTTCTAAGATTTCATTCACTTCTTTTACCTCTTTCTTATTTATTTTTTGATTTGATTTATCTAAATTTGATAATGGTTGGTTTAAATCTCCCACTAGTATGGTTTTATTGTCTATTTCTTCCTTCAATTCTCCTAGTTTCTCCATTAGAAATTTGGGTGCTATATTATTTGGTGCATACATGTTGATTAATGATATTTCCTCATTGTCTAGAGTCCCTTTTAACAAAATATAATTACCTTCCCTATCCCTTTTGATCAGGTCTATTTTTGCATTGGCTTTATCAGATATCATGATTACCACTCCTGCCTTCTATCAGTTGAGGCCCAGAAGGTCTTACTCCATCCCTTAATTCTGACCTTGTGGGTGTCAACCCGCCTCATGTGTGTTTCTTGAAGACAACATATGGTAGGGTTTTGGATTCTAATCCATTCTGCTATTCGTCTACATTTTATGGGTGAGTTCATCCCATTCACATTCAAAGTTATGATTGTCATTTGTGGACTCCCTGGCATTTTGATAGCCTTCCCTAATTCTAACCTTTTCTTCTTCAGCTCTACCTTTTAGTCCAGTGATTTACTTTGAATCAGTCCCCCTTGTCCCCTCCCTTGATGTTTCCCTTTTTAGTCCCTCCCTTTTTGTTCCCTCTCCCTCCCCCCTCTCTTTCCCTCCCTTTTTGTTCTCCCTCTCCCCCTCCCCCCCTTGGTTTTCCCTTCTCCTTACCCTTGTTGGGTAAGATAGAATTCAAGATCCCAATGGATCTGGATGTTTTTCCCTCTCAGAGTTGATTTCCCTGAGATTAAGGTTTAAGTAAAAAAAAAACCCTCTCTTCCTCTCCTTCTTATAGTTTTCTTCCCCTCCCCTTCCCATGTGAATCTTTGTGTGAGAAAGATTATTCTATTTGGTCTTTCTTTACCCCCTATTTATACATTACATTTTCCCCACATATTAGTATACATAGATTGATATAAATGTAGTCCTTATAGAAGAGAGTTTGAGTAAAAGAAGAAGATAACATTTTTCCCCTTTCCTTAATATTTACCTTTTCAGGTATTCCTTGCTCTTTGATTTTCGGTATCAAACTTTCCACAGAGCTCTGGTCTTTTCTTTGCAAAAAGTTGGAAATCTTCTATTTTGTTGAATGCCCATACTTTCCCTTGGAAGTATATAGTCAGTTTTGCTGGGTAGCTGATTCTTGGTTGGAGACCCAGCTCTCTTGCCTTTCTGAAGATCATGTTCCATGCCTTACGATCATTCAGAGTAGAACTTGCAAGGTCTTGTGTGACCCTGATTGGCATTCCTTTATATCTAAATTGTCTTTTTCTGGCTTCCTGTAGGATTTTTTCTTTTGTTTGATAGCTTTGGAATTTGGCAATTACATTCCTGGGAGTTGTCTTTTGGGGGTTTAGTGTAGAAGGCGTTCTGTGAGCTCTGTCAGTGGCTGTATTGCCCCCTTGTTCTGGGCAATTTTCTTTGATTATATCTTGTATCACCATGTCAAGTTTGGTGTTTATTTCTGGCTTTTCTGGGAGTCCAATTATTCTTAAATTATCTCTTCTCCCTCTATTTTCCAGATCTGTCATCTTGTTGGTGAGATATTTTATGTTCTCTTCTAATTTCTTGGTGTTTTGGCTTTGCTTTATTAATTCTTGCTCTTTTACACGATCGTTGTCTTCCAGCTGCCTGATTCTGGCCTTTAAAGCCTGGTTTTCCTTTTCATTTTCATCACACCGGTTTTGTAGTTGCGTGAATTTCTTTTGCATTATTTCCAACTTTTCCTCCCAGAAGGCTTCCATCTTTTTGGTCATTTCTGATTCAAATTCTTCATGGGTTTGTGGAGAGTTTCCATTTCCTTTGGAAGGTTTTGGAGCAATTTCTCGTATATCATCTTCTATCTTCTCTGTATTTTGGTTCCATAGAATGTGTCCAAAGTCACCCCTTTCTTCTTATTTTTCTTGGAATTTTGGGGCTTCTGTGGAGTTTGCCATCTCTGAATGTGGAGGATTAGCTTTTCTTATCTCTGTCTGGTGTTCAGAGGCTTTAGTCCTGGGCAGATTGTCAGTTCTATGAGGTTTCCCTGGGTTAAATTGAGTATGCCTCACTGGAACTGGAGTGGAAGGATCGGACCAGGGGGCCACACTCTCCCCCGGCTCTCTGGGTCGGGTTGCTTTCCAGAAGTTGCCTCCAGAATAGCTGGCCGTGAGGCTGTTTCGTCGGCCTGTGGGGGGATGGGCTGCGGCTTCCCGGAACTCCGAGGGCAGTGACTTTCACTGAGACTTGGATAGCAGGATCCAGCCCGTGAGGATATCTTGCCCGCCCTGAGGGTTGCTGTTGTTTTTTCAGATGACCCTGCTCTCTGCGGGGGTGGGGGGAGCTCCAAGGGCAGTGACTTTCACTGGGACTCGGATAGAAGGCCCTGAGGGTTGTTGTTGTTTCAGAGGACCCTGCTCTCTGAGCGGGGCGGGGCTGCGGCTTCCCGGAGCCTTGGACTCTGTGCTCCTACCCCTTAGGTCCAAGTGATCTCGGGTTCTGGCTTTTGAGGGGGGCCGTACCTTCTGATCCAGGTCCACGTCCAGGAGGAGGATTCCCAGGGTCTATTCTGTTGATCGTCTTGAATTTCGGCGCCTTAGGAGCTTATATTTTGAGATCGGTCGGGAAGGGTTTTCCGGAGATCTGAACTTTAGCTTTCTCTAAGCCGCCATCTTGACTGGAAGTCCTTGATTGTGTTTACTCTTAAAAGTAACAGGGATATTTCCTTTGGGTTTGAAGCAAGATGATTCAGTTCAATCTTGTGAACTCCTAAAGTAGCATGGATTTTTAATTTATGTTTGCTGAGTAATACACATGTGAGATGATAAATTAAGAACAATTGTGTGAGAAGTGGATTTTTATTTTTATTTGATCAGAGATTTAGACTTCCCTTTCATTTGTTTTGAATTTGGGTCAAACAGCAACTAGGCAACATAGATACTGCCCCTCTGGGTGGTGTCAGGATAATTTCGGAACTGGGATTGGTTCCTGGGGAGTGATGTAAAAAAGCTAATGGATGTAGTAAGAATTTATAAGATGAAAGCCAGCAGGAAGTTCCGGGGGGGGGGGGGAGCATTTTCTGAGACTGAGATTCAGAGACAGACACTGAGTTGTTAGGCTCTGGGTTATTAGAGTAGGAAATTCTTCATCTCCTTTCTACATTTCTATCTTATTTTCTTTTTCTTATTAATAAATCTAGCTATTAACAGTCTTGTGTCTTAAGGGTTACAGTTTTTGGCGACCACCCATTCTAATCATCTGATCATTTTGGCTTGATCATTTTGGTCAACTGTAATCAGCTGGTGTGATCTTAACTCCTAAAGGTGTGGGGATTTTTCTTTTCAGTTAGTTAAGTTACATAGATGTGAAAGGACTAAAAAAGGTCAATTGAGATCACCTCATGATCTTGTAACATTCAATAGAAAAGTGACATTTCCTTCTATGTGGTTGAGGCCTTGAAGTGAAATGATTAGTTAAGGTCAATTGAATTCAGGTGGTGATGATTTTAACTCCAAAAGAAGCATGGCTTATTCTTTTGAGTGGATGCAGGATGATAAATGAAGGCCAATTTGATATCAGCTCTTGACCTTGTTCATTGAGGTCAATTTAAAAGAGCTGGTAATCTTGTTAACTTTTAAAGGGGTACAGCTTTCTCTTTTGAACTGGTTAAGTCTTAACTCATCACTAACCATAAGAGAAAACAACCCTAAATTTATTCATCCCTGACACACTAGTTATGCCAACCCTAATACTAAATTTAATGCTAACTCTATCCCTAACTTGATTAATTAGGGACAATTGAAATCATGTGGTAATCTTTTAACAATACACAGATGAGAGGATTAAGGCAAATTATAATCAGGTGGTGATCTTTAAAATCATACACAGGTGGGATGATTAAGGCCAATTGAAATCAGCTGATGATCTTTGTTCATTTAAATCAATTGAGATTAGCTGGTGTGATCTGGTTAATCCTTCAAAGGGCTGGGATTTTCTGCTTTGGCCTTATTAAGTCATTCAGATATCAAAGGTTCATTTAGGGTCAACTGAAAGGAGGTGGTAATCTTAACTATATACAGGTGAAGCGGTTAATTAAATCCACTTGTAATCAGGTTGTGATCTTTAAATTATACACAGGTGAGGTGAGATGATTTTAAGGATAGTTGAAATTAGCTGATGAACTTTGTTCATTTAAATCCATTGAGATTAGCTGGTGTGAATTTGTTAATACCTCAAGGGGAAGGGGTTTTCCACTTTGATCTCATTTAGTCATTCAAATGTCAAAGGTTCAATTAGAGTCAAAAATCTGGTGCTAATTGGTTAACTATACAGAGTGAGATGATTAATTGCGGTCAATTGAAATCAGCTGATGATCTTTGTTCATTTAGATCAATTGAGATTAGCTTGTGTGATCTTGTTAACTCCTGAAGCTTTTTATTTAATAATTTAACTATACATACATGAGATGATTAATTATGGTAAATTAAAATCAGGACATAATCTTTTAACTATGCACAGGTGAGGTGAATAAGGTCAATTGAAATCAGGTGTTGACCTTTAAGCTAGACAGGATTAATTAAATGGACCTTATTATCTCACAGGAAAGCTCCCTGAATTATTCAAAGTTCCTGGATCACCAAATGATCTGCCCTGATGGTTAGGAAACATTTCACAACTGTATTGGTGAAACAAAGCAAAAAAAATATTCCTGCATCCTTCTCTATTTTCAAGATCATCAGCTGGAGGTCCACAAAGGAACTGATAGTCTCAGAGAAAAGCTTCCTGAAGCATTTGGAGTTAGTAGATCAGCAAGTGATCTGTCTGGGCATTTAGGAAACATTTCACAATAGTATTGGTGAAAAAAAGCACAAGAAAAATCTCTATATCATTAGAAGTATTCAAGATCATCAGCTATGCATGATGGAACTTATCGTATCCCAAGAAAGTACCTTATCATTTGGAGCTACTCGATCACCAAGTGATCTGCTCAGACATTTAGGAAATATTTCACAACTCTATTGGTAAAAAAAAAGGAAAATAAACACACCTGCATTATTAGACATGGTCAAGGCCATCAACTGTCCACAATGGACCTGACTGTATCCCAGGAAAACTCCCTGAATCTTTAGGAGTTACCAGAGCACCAACTGATCTCCACTGGTATTCATGAAACATTTCAGAACTGTATAGATCAGGGGTCTCCAAACTATGGCCCGTGGGCCACATGTGATCCCCTAAGGCTATTTATCCAGCCCCCACTGCACTTCTGGAAGGGGCACCTCTTTCACTGGTGGTCAGTGAGAGAAGTACAGGATGTGACAGTGCTGCAAAGCATGGTGCTCACATACTGTATTACTTCCAGTAACATAATCCTTTGTGTGGAGCCTCATTCTGAGAGTAACTGAATGAGAATGAGGCTCCGCACAAAGGATCATGTGGCTGCACAATGGAAGACATCAGCATGGTGTACAGGAATCTGGTGATATCAGCATGGTGAGCAGGATCTAGGGGAAAGGATTCCACACTGTGTATACTGCTGCCTGGTATAGTGGTGGCAGTGATGGGTCTGTGCAAGGTGACAGAACCTATCACAGCCAGTGCTGCAGCCTCCACTATACCAGACAGCTGTAATCAGTGTCACAGGCCCATCACCGCTTCCAGTAGTATGCATAAGTATTTGTTCATACTTTGTTTTTTTATAGTCCAGCCCTCCAGTCATCTGAGGGACAGTGAACTGGCCCCCTGTGTAAAAAGTTTGGGGAACCCCCTGGTATAGCTTAACCAGAGCAGAAGAAATATCCCTTCCACATTAGGATAGTTCATGATTAACAACTGTTCTTAATGGGATTTATTTTGAAAAAGCAAAGAATTATGAGGGGAGGATTAAGAAAAAGGATTCCTTAGCTCTAATGAAATTCTCACTAGCCTCTCCCTTTTCTATACCACCTCATGGAGGTGTCTTCTGTTCTCAATGCTCTCTAGGCCCTGGCCTAGCTGATTAGATTTCCCAAACTTGCCAGCTAACCTGACACTACTTAATCCTCCCTAGTTGTTTATAGGATGAAATAAATCTTCTGGTCTCTTCAGGTTGAACTAGAGTTCAACCCTATTTGGACCAGGCCAGAGTTGCCTCAGGCCCTCATCACACAGTCTGTTTAGATCAAACTAGTAGTTTACAGATATTCTTCTTTTCAACAAGCAGCACTTCTCAGCAAACAGGTGCTATTTGATTTTCTCCAAATTTTTCTTCAAGTCAGGAAAAACCAAAGATACTCTTCTTTAACTCCAGGGGACAAGAAGTCACTCTCTCCTCAGCTCCAGAGACAGGAAGCTCAAGAGCTCTGAGAAACTGTTGGTGTCCACTCTTTATCCCTTCTCTGTATCCCAGAACTCCTTGTCACTTGGTTCCTAGCATGCAGTCGGCTCTCTTCTTGCAAAAATCTCTCTCACTTATTGCAACCCATTTCTCTTCTTCTCTTATTTCATATGAATGCTTGGAAGTCTTCTAGTTTATTAAGTGACCATACTTTCCCCTGCAAGAATATAGTCAATTTTGCTGGGTAGTTGATTCTTAGTTAATGGCCCAGTTCCCTTACTTTCCATAATATCATAGTCCATGCCTTCCATTCCTTCAGTGTGGATGCAGCCAGGTCCTGTGTTAGCCTAACTGACATCATTTGCTTCTAGTTGTTGGATTCTAATTTTTAAAGACTGAATTTCATCTTTGCCTCATTTTCAAGCTGGTCAATTCTGGTTTTCAAGACACTATTTTTTTTTAACCCTTACCTTCCACCTTTGTTAGATTTAAAATAGTTTTGAGCGTTAAATAGTTGTAGATAAGAGAGTGGGAGCCATAAACTGTGATAATTGAAATGTTTGGGAGCAAGGGAAATATATAACAATTATGACCACTGAAATATGTTTTCTACTGTGTCTTGGTTTTATATAAATATAAGATGGTCGCCAGGGAATATATTCCCAATTTATGAATATGCCCAAGCCAACTGGGTTTTATAGAGAAATTTAATTTATAATACACTGATTAATCAATAGAAAAAGAGAGAAAGTAAGAAAGGAATAAGAATGAAGGGTCTCAAGCCAATAAGGCCTAGACATCAGTCCTAAGAGATAAATCAGTTAGTTGGTTTTATCACTCACCCAAGATCTCTCTAGGTAAGGCTTCTCATGCCAACCTCAGGTTCCACCTTCAAGAGAGCCTCCTTTCAAGAAATGTTTCCAGAGAATTCTCCTCCTGACTCCTCCTGAGTTCTCCTTCCACAGCCTCCTTCAAGACCTCTCCAGGAGCTCTCCCTCCAGGACCTCTCTCCTCTCAGACCTCCTTCTGAGTTCTCCTTCCACAGCCTCCTTCAAGACCTCTCCAGGAGCTCTCCCTCCAGGACCAAAACCTCCTTCAGAGCAACCTCTCCTTTCAGACCTCCTTCAGAGCAAAACTTCTCAGAGCAAAACCTCCTCCTCTTCGTCCTCAGACCCTGCTCTCTTTAAGGAAACCTTTTAAGTTCCCTCCCCTCAGTTCTCACATCTACCAATCACTGTCGATCTCTCCCCTGTGCCAATGGTGGCTCTAGCTTAACCCTGGACCACCCAGAGGTCTGCCCCCCTTTGCACATGTCTGTTGAAGGTCATATTCTCAAATAATTAAATCTTGATCTTTGCTGCAGCCCTTCCTAAATCCTGTTACTCTGAGTAGGGTGGAGATTGTAAGTTCCAAGACCTGGTTCTATTATTTCAAGTATCTCTATTGTATCAATTCTAAAATAAATCATGACTCAAAGAACTTCCTGTTCTATGCTTAAGCATAGGTCAAAGCCCTTTCCATTGTTTAGCAAAAGGTTTCTGTCCTAAAGTAGTCTTAAGTAGGGAGGAGAAGGATCCTCCCATGCCAAGGAGTTTCATATTCCAATAGAGTTCTTACTATCAGTAGGAGATTTTTTCAAGTATGAAATTTCCCAATGGGGAAATTTCCAACATTCATAAGTCTAAGAAATTTTAAGGTTTACACCTTATGTATTGGTTCCAAGGCAGAAGAGTGGTAAGGGCTAGGCAATGGTTAAGTGACTTGCCCAGGGTCACACAGCTAGTAAGTGTCTGAGTCCAGATTTGAATGTAAGACCTCCCATCTCTAGGCTTGGTTCTCAACCCACTGAGCTACCCTGCTGCCCCAAGACACTATTTTCTTGTTCTAATTCATATGCCTCTGTTTCCAGATGACTTATTTTGTTTTTAAGTTCTTTTCCTCAATTGTCTTTAACTTCTCTTAATTGTTTTTTTGAATTGTATTTTGAGTTCTTACAAAGCTTGTGTCCAATTCCTGCATTTTTGTTTGCTGTTCCTTGGTCCTCCTCTGTTTCATTTATTCTTTGTTCAATACCTGACTAGAAGCTGTTGATTGTAATTTCTTTTTTCTTTTCCTGTTTACTCGTATTTTTTCCTTCTCCCCCTTTTCCCCATGCTGATCATTCTCTGTAATCTTGTTCTGTTTATTTGCTGTATCTGTGGTTTGGGCTATTTTGTCCTGAAGGGGCTTCTTCTCTGCTCTGATGATTAGTCAGTCAAGTCAAGATTAAGTTGATGGAGTATTAATGAGCCCTGAGGTCAGATCTTCCCCAACTGGCAACAGAAGCTGAAGTATAGGTAAAGTTGTGGAGGCTGAAGGGACTTTTCCCAATCCTCCTCTCTCTTTCTTTCTGCCCGCTGCCTCTTTGCCAGCTGTCGGGTCAGAGTTCTGGGCTTCCCACACTGTTATCAAGGTATTTTGTCCTGGTTACAGCCTTCACCTGGGATCTTAGTCAATCAGAGTCTTCCCCAGGCTCTCAGTGCAGTTGGTGTGGGAGGTATGTTGGAGATTGAGCTTCCTCTGAAGGCTTATCTGCCCTTTTGATAGACTAGATTAAAAGAGGCTGGGGGAGGGGGAGCAGATCTGCAGAGCTGAATATTCTCTGAGGCCAAAACCTCGAGATGGAGAGTGGTGACTGATCAGGCTGCTCCCCTCTCTGCACCTCTCCTCTAGCTGCCTCTCTGCCAGCTCTGGTCAGAGCCCTGTACCTCAAACAGCTGTAGCAGCAAGGCACACCCTCTGCGCTGGAGCCCTTGCCCTGATATTCCAGTGACTGCCCTAGGCTCAGCACAGTAGGTGGACAAGGGATTCTGTCCCCTTCCTTCTTCCTTTTCCTTAAACACAAGAATTCAGGCTCCTTTGCATAACTTTAAAAATGAATAGAGCTGGAGGGTCCCCAGGTTCTGTCCTCTTGTTATATTTGGTTTTCTGTCACCTGGAAGCAATTTGTTTTGGATTGGTTGTGGAAGGGTTTTCACAGAGCACTGGACTTTTGCTGTTTCTAAATGGCCATCTTGACTCCGTCCCCCAGCAGTTTAATTGAATTTTTATTGATATCTTTTGCTTTTACATAACTTAAATTTCCTCTTATGTCTTCTTGTCTTCCAGAGTGCCATTCCACAAATTAACATCATTTTTTAAAGAAAAAATTTTGAAAAGGAAGAGAAGAAAAATCAACCAACTTAATCAGTACATCAAAAAAGTCTGAAAACATAATCAGTGAACGTCACCTGTGGATCTCCCACCTCTACAGAGAAATTGAGAAAGGGTCTTACTTTAGGGATTTTCTTGTTTTGTAATTCTGCAAAAATTGCTCTTTTCATTTACATTGTTGTAGCCATGTCAATTCTCTGTATTCATCATGTTTATCCTTTCTTATAGCACAGTAATATTCCATTCCGTTTGTATACCACAATTTGTTTAGCCATTCCTCAGTCTCTTTGACCTTGTGCTCGATTGGCACTATGCAGTTTGGCTTTATGCTTCTTTGGCACTGTGCAGTGGCTCTTTTTGTACTCTCTTGTCCTAGAATCAGACAGAATCATTAAGTCCCACAATGTTTTATGAGATATAATTTAATTTTTACATACATTGTTCTCCCCAATGAAGCAGTTACACAGAACCAACTTAAATCTCTAAAGATCTTAACTAGAGGTACATACTTGCACTTTCTAAGGGGAAATTACAATAATTCATGGATAAGAGGTAAATAAAAGAGAAAGAAAACAAAACCAATGATTGCTAGACATATTGATTTAAAAAAAAAAACAATTAGGAGGCAGTCCTCTTCAGCATAAGACTGTATATTCAAAATAAGTGTGTTCAACCCCTCACAGTTCAATCTACTACATCCCAAAGTTCATTCTGGATCTTTTGGTGCCGTGTGTGGTTTCTTCAGGCATCTCTGTGGTGCCTTCTCTAAGCAGTTCACTTTCTTGATTTGGGGAGGTAGCAAGTTTCATATCCTAAAATACCTCTCAAACAAGAAAAATTTTTATAAATCTAGAATTTTATGTCAATAATACAAGTGTATTTGCACAATTCCAAAGTGCTTTCCAAAATATTTGTATGGATCTATAGTTCTACCTATAAAGCAAAAGAAAGGGCTGAGGACTGTGCAAGAGTATTAGGACTCTTATGAAGAAACTAAATTGCCCCATTTATAGTTGGGTGTTCTTTATGAAGTACAGATTATTGAAGAGCAAACAAATGTACTGTTCTACTCTTTATATAAAAATTATTATCTGGTTTCTAGCAAGTACTTTTTCTTTTTAGTTTGAAGTGACTGGGAAATATGAAGCCTGGCTTTTTGCAATTGAGTTCCAAATGGAGCTGCATTCCAAATGGAGCTATAATTGTATCAGAATGAATTCCAAGAACCTGCTGAGAATTGTTATTTTTATGATTGTACTGAATATTAAATTGGCGGTGGTAGTCAGAATTTTGATTTCTAAATCCCAAAATTAATTGTTAAAGTATAGTGGAATTTAAGGTAGTTTATTTTTACAATAGAGGGAAGATATTAAGGGAGAGAGAGAGAGAGAGAGGGAGGGTGGGAGGGAGGGAGGGAGGGAGAGAGAGAGAACACACATTCAAGACAACGATGGGCCTTTCTCAGGGGTTCACACCTCCAGAAAGGGCAAGGAAGGAAGCCTTTACACTCATCATGATGACCATCTAAAAGGAAAGCAGTCTGAGGTCTCCTGCAGGAGCTCCCCCAGGGTCCAGTTCCATGGCCATCTCACTCTTCAAGTCTGAGTGTCTCCACTCCAGTCCGAGTGACTGTACTCCGTGTGTCTCTGTTTCCACTATTTAAAGACCTTTTTATCTTATGTCACCTCTCCTAAATTTTACATCTACCAATCACAGCAGACATTTCTCTCCAGGACTGCCTACCTTTCACACATGGGTCACAGACCTCTCACTCAGTGTATGAAATAGGTGTTCACACCTTTTGTGGTTGAAATGGGTACATTTACTTTAAGTACTGGGTTTGTACATTGGGGATTAAAATCTAAAAATAGACAGGGGATTACAATTTAATCTTCACAATAAAGGAAGAGCTAAGTATATTCATTGTTACAATCACGGGAGAGCCAAATCTAATCTTCACAGTATATATGGACAAAGTAAAAAAGATTCTGAAGGAGACTTGTATAATGCTGATATATCATCACTGTGCTCTTTTTCAGGCCTGTAACTGTACCTCAAGAGTCCCTCATGATTATGGTAGAGAGGTAAACCTTGGTTATGTTCAAAGTCTGCCATCTAAACTGTAGCATTTTCTGCCATGCTTTAGGGATGCATATGTAAATTGTTCTCACAACTATGATTATGTGTCAATGAAGTTCATCCCCTCCCCCTCCTGAGTAACTTTACCTGTCTATCAAAGATTCCTGACATAGCAGAGTTGCACAGGGTTGCATGCCTCTATGTTCTGGATGTCAATAAAAGTCAAGGCTTTGGGCTCGAGGAAGGAGAACCATGAGAGAATTGAGAGAGGGAGAACCAAGAATGAAGAAGTCAGGAATAGAGCAGGCAGGTGAGGGGGGAAGGAGGAACAAGCATAGTAGGCTAAGTACCACGTGGTCAGGTTACTTAGGAGTAATTGTCTACCCTCCCTAATAAACTTTATTAAATATATATTTGGGTAGAAATATTATTCATTTCTTACAATTAAACAGGCATACAGGTTAATAGTTAAAATTTCTTAATCGTCTTGGTGACAACAGGAATATATATGAATCCCCCATCTGTTCCCTATCTACCCAACCTCCAATATCATCTGTTTATATCACCCTGATATCGTCTCTCAAAACTCTTAGCATTAACAGGCTTGTCTATCCTTCCCAAACCAAATTACTGGCCCTAAAATATTATACCTGAACTGAAAAGTTAACCTAGTTAATTCATTATATTTAAGTGTAAAAATAGTTATATCAAAACCCAACAGTGGTATGGCTGGATCAAAGGGCAGGCTTTCTTTTAAAGCCTTTTGTTCATTGTTCCAAACTGCCCTCCAGAATTTTTGGACCAATTCACAACTCCACCAGCAGTGTATCAGAGTTCCAGTTTTGAACATCCCCCCCCAACATTTATCACTTTCCTTTGCTGCCTTATTGGTCAGTCTGCTAGGTTTAAGGTGGTACCTCAAAGTTGTTTTAATTTGCATTTCTATCATCAGGAGAGATTCAGAACAATTTTTCATGTGCTTTTTGATAGTTTTGATTTCATCATATGAAAACTACCTATTCATGTCCTTTGACCATTTTTTTTTTTGAAAACCAGATTAAAATGTAGTTGGGAAATACTTAACAGAAGAAACAAAAAGAAACACAATGTTCCTAAGCAAGTCTGATTCTATTGAGCTAGGCTAATCCCACAGGATCCACAGGTAGAGGGAAGGGGGGCCAGGCAGGCAGTCAGGCAGGCAGTGCTACCTGGTGGTGATGGGGGAGGGGGGAAAGCTTGCAGCCACACTGTCCTCTCCATGACTTCACTTGGAAGGAGCAGCCCTGTGGCCTTCCCTCTTTTCAAACTTTCTGAGAGGGCCCAGACCTACCTTGACCCAACACATCAGTCCCATGGCTTGGCCAACTGGACAGGGGATGGCAGGGGCAGCACACAGCTACATCTATCTGAAGGGCAGCTGGGCTTAGTGTGAACAGGGATTCAGGCTGCCATGAAACTCCCAAATCATGCTGAGATAGATACAAGCTTGATTTTTTTGGTAAATTTAACTCAATTCCTTATATACTTGGGAAATTAAATCTTTGTCAGAGAGTTTTGATATAAAAATCTTCTCTTGTTGCTTTCCTTCTCATTTTGGTTGCATTGATTTTGTTTGTACAAAACCTTTTAAATTTGATATCATCAAAGTCATTCATTTTAGTTTGCAATGTTCTCTATCTCTTACTTGGTCTTAAATTCCTTCCTTTCCCACAGATCTGACAGGTATACGATTCTATGTTCACCTAAATTATTCATAATTTCACTCTAGTTTTCAACACTTAAAAAAAGAATTTGAGTCTCAAATTCTTACCTTCCTCACCCATATCTCCCAAACTGAGATGGTAAGCAGTCTGATATAGCTCTTGCATGTACAATCATGGAAAACATTTTCCTATATTAATCCTTTTGTGGAAGGAACAAACAAAAAAATCAATACAGAACATGAGAAAAGTTTGATTTCATCTAGATTTAGATTTAGATTTCATCTAGATTTCAGTTCTTTCTTGTAAGAGGGAAATTAGAGAGAGAAGTATAAGATGGACAGTTGGAAAGTGCCAAAGAATTTTAGAGAAAGTATTTTAGAAGCCATGGAGAAGGGTTAACTGATAAACAACTGTCACTTGGTCCAGAATCTTGGTCTTGGACTGAATTGTGGTCCTACCCAAAAGAGAGGGAGGACGAGCTGCTTCTAGGAGCTTTTTCTATCTCAACTCTTTGGGAGAACAAAGGTCAAAGGACAACCCTTCAATCCTTCCCTGTGGTTCCTGATCAGCTGAAGAGCAGTTTGGAGCAGATCTAATTATCCCTGCTGTCTGTATATGCCAATTTACGTGGGCTTTATTTTAAGTTACATTGGGCTTTGGGTCCCAACCCAGAGTAAAACCCTGCAGAGTAAGCTCTGTCATTCTGAACCACTGTTAACAAATCCCTGAAACCAATTTTTTGGAGTAAAAGGTGAATTTTAGCCAGGCAGATTATTTTGGGGGTGATTTAACTAGATCAGGGAGGTTTGTCAGCTAGCTTCAAGAAATCTAGGAGTTTTATCTTGTCACTAAATGTAGCCAAGGTGGGAAGAGAGAAGAAATTTAGAAGTAGGGACTCCTCTATCCCTAATGCTCATCTCCTAATTTCTTTTTAATTAAAGAGCTATTTTTATATATCTTAATATCTTATTGGTTTCAGGGTCTTGTACATTTTTGGCTCAATGAGTTTTGAAAGTGAGCATCTGCTTCACTTTCACTAGATGGTTTCCACTAAATTAAGACCTTGGTCCCCTTTTACTAATTTTTTTTTCATTCTCTGGAAGCAGATGACATTTTTAATCATGAGACCTTTGAGATTTTCTCATTGTATTGATGGGAATACTTCACAGGTGTTCATTGTATCATATACCTACATTTCCTTAAGTATGACATGCTAGTGGGGTTTGCAAAATCTAGATCTTCCCTTTGCTCCTCAGTTGGTCAACTAGTTAGGTTGTTATCAATTCTTGTCTTCTCAAGGAATTTGCCTTTGCTCATGGGGACTAAACAGTTCAGATAGGAGAAATTCTACATCTTCAAAGTCTGGGTCAGCAATCCTAAAAGCACGTTTCAATTCTTTCTGTGTTTCGAAAGGTGAAATTTGGAAAATTTGGAAAAACGTTTCTTTAGGGATTCAAGTTCCTGTGATGTAAACTGTCTGTGCACTTTAGATTGTAGTACACCAGTTGTACTGGATAGCTTGGTGACCTCCTTTAGTGGACAAATCTTTTCTAGTTCACTATCAGACAGTGCCCTTGTCACCTTCATTTCCCTTTGCATTGACCTCAGATTTCTTAGTCTTCTTTCTTTTTCTTTGGGTACACTATCTGCCTGTCCATTGTTGTTGTCCTTAACCTGGTCTAGCACTTTTTCCTTGATCAATTCCTCAAACAATCTCTTAATAATGTTTTCAAGGTTTTTATCCACCACCTGTATCTGTTCTGTCTTTTTGGGGATCACAAATTTAAAGATATTCTTTAAATGGATCAGCGTCTGTAAGGCTGCCATAGAAATGATGTACACTTGAATCAAAACCAACCAGAGTAAAGGTTTAGTCTGAAAAGGCAACAGCAGTATAAACATGGTTGTGTTGCCAATGTAATCCAGAGAATCAAATATCATATGTGTCATTTTGCTATAACGTATATTGTAGACCCCAAATCCAGTAATAGCTGCCATCACCACAGCTCCACAGATACTTTGCTTAAACATCTTTCCTACTGTTGTTTCTTAAGATTGTGTCTGTTTTAGGGGTGCCAATCGGTAATAGATAGATTTCTGAGGGGGTACATATTGATTGATACTAAATAACTAATGGATCAAGTTTTGCCTACCCTCCTCCCTTTATGTCTCCCTTCCTCCCCCTTTTCAATCTCCCTTTCCTCCCCTCTTTAGTAACACCCAGTGTGAACTATGATGCTCTAGAGGAAATATTCTTTTCTCTTCTTTAACTTACTCAAGTAAGGTTTATTTGGGGAAGACAGGAAAGGATGGAGAATAAGGTAAGAGGGATAGGGTTTCTCTATTCTCTACAGGGAGTCTAAGGTTGGAGATATTGAGGGTATGGCTATCCAGACATTTTTGTAAACAGAGTCAATCAGAGAAATATGCGGACAACTGTCTTTCTTCTTCTCCACCAATCAGCCTGGTAACCTCCAACTTGATTAATTCAAGTCCAGAGACACAAATAGCTTCTTCTCCACCATCAGCCACAAGCCAAAAGCCCAGAAGCCCAGTCCAAAAGCCTACCAGCCCAGTTCAGCCTTTGGCTTGGCTCCAACTGTCTTTCCCAGTAACATTCCAATGGAATCTTCATTTTGATTGACAGCTTCTGTCTCTAGCCTTTTGCCCTCTGCATGCATTGTAAATTCTCTCCTCCACACTCAGTCTCTCCCAAGAACCCTGGAGATGAGATCTAGCCTGGTGGACCTGATTTGGCAAGGTGAATGGTTTGGGAACTTAATGGCTATATTTAAACTGAGGGATTTTGTCGAATAAATGAAAAAGAAGCATTTATTAAGCATGTACTTCATGCCAGGCACTGGTCACAAAATTTAAAAAGTAAGACAATTCCTGCCCTCAAGGAACTTGCATTCTAAAAGTGAAAGACAACATAGAAAAAAGAGTAGTATCTAGAAAAAATAAAAGCATTCTTGTCTGGGACTCATATAGATGGTGAATGGCCAACTGTCATTCCCTTTTCAGAAGCAACAGGAATATTGAATTGATGTCTATTTCCAGAATAAGATGCTGAAAGGACCTGGAGAGGTAGAGAGAATTAAGTATGCATCAACCACTGGACTGCTGTAATTGTTTTCATCTTAATCTTAGAAATCCCTCATTCTTCCCTTCCCCAAAATGTATTATTACAATAACTGACTACAACTACCACCCCACCCCAAAATTTTACAAAGAGGAGCAAAAGGGAAAAAAACCATCAAAATCAAAAAGTTTCTTTTTTAAAATCCTGAAATCTTATGCAATGTTCCATACCTCTTGAAAACACTGGACATGGGAGTGGGAGTAGGGGGGTGGGGAGAGGTTCTCTCTTGTCTCTTCTTGGTGTTAAGTTTGATTCACAAATTTCATTTTCAATTGTTTTGTGGCTATACTTTCCACTTATACTCCTGTAGCAAATTTGTACATCACTTTGTATATTTGTGTAACTGTTTTACCTATTACTATGTCTGTTCTATTTCTCTAGGTAGTTATAGTCTTCTGGGGAATCTCCTGATCCTTCCTGAAGCAGTTAGGTGTAAAGAAAAGCAAGACAGTTATTGCCCTCAAGGAGTTTACTTATGTTAGAAGCAAGAAGGATGGGAGAGAGGAAAGAATGATATGTTTGGAAATGACAAAGAGCCATATAGCTTCACTGGGGTCACACAACTAGTATTTGACTGAGGCAGCATGGTACTCATGTCTGCCTGGCACCAAATGCAGGATTTTGTCTACTTAGACACTGAGCTGGTTCTTCAGGTTTTGCCTGATTTTCTTGAAGCTTTTTCCCTTTCATAGGATGAAGGCTCACACATACCTCTCTTTGTGCAGTACTCTAGAGATACAACAGAGTAAAATTCAGAAACAATAACAATCATCAAGATTCAAATCCCACCTAGCTAAGTGTTCCCAAACAGCTCTAAAGTTCAACCCCCAAACAGGGGTGATTGGTACTGAGGTTTCTCAAAAGGCAGAGGTAAACAGAGTCATCCAAATTTCTCATCAACAGAGACAACTCACCAGTAAGACCTTAGTTACCAAGTCCACATGCAAGTGGCAAAGGAAAACTTTTGATGTAATATGAAGAAAATCTTCTGACACAATAGAGTCATTCTGAAGCCAAATACCTTATGGATGGATCATTAGGGAAGAGAAATAACTGTGAGGGAGCCTAGAGACATGATGCCAATGCTTAGAGGCATAAAGTACATACATCATTGCACTCATTGATAGAGATGAGGAAGAGGAGAATAGAAAAGATGCCCTGCTTTGCTTACAATGTCTGCGCTTACAAATCAGGTCTTAAGACTAAAAATACAGTGCTCTTCCCAGGAAGCTGTGCTGCCTCTACTTCTCTTTGGAAGCCCAAGACATGTTATTACAGTGGGCTAAAGAGCAGAGGTGATCAGTCCCTGCTTGACACATAGAAGCATAAGTAGGCCACTTTCCTTTTTATTGTGAACATAAGATTCAGTAGCAAACAAAAGGCATACTGAAGTGGATTCCATAAGAAGTTCTCATAAGAACGTTTATGTGGCTTTGGCTTTTGTAATAGACAGTTAGAGATGTATTGTATTTAACAAGGCAATACCACATTGTCCTCTTCGTTGCTACCCCCTTCTGTAAGTTCTTTCTGTCCATTAAGAAATGTTTTTTTGGTACTCTTTTAAAAATATTTTTGTATCTATCACTATAGCTAGATAGATTGTCCAGCTATAGAATAAGGGAGACTTCAGAAAGAACAAAGCCAGTGACAACCTGGAAATGGTGGTGAAGGGATAAGAACAAATTAAGGAGCATCCTGCATATGATTGTACCTTTTTAGTGATCATTTTGGTTTCAAGAAAGTACAACATTGCCATCTAGCATTCATTTACAGTACTGGACCAACATGTGGTCTAGTCCCTGAAAACATTGAGCAAAACAAGGCTGAAGAGGATTCTCAGGAGTAACACACAAAACATCCACCTTGAATAGTTGTCAGGTCACTTCAAGAAAGATGGGGTGTAGGGGAAATTTGGGTAGCTCAGTGGATTGAGAGCCAGGCCTAGAGATGGGAGGTACTGGGTTCAAATCTGGTCTCAGACACTTCCCAGCTGTGTGACCCTGGGCAAGTCATTTAACCCCCATTGCCTAGCCCTTACCACTCTTCTGCCTTGGAACCAGCCAGTATTGATTCCAAGATGAAAGGTAAGGATTTTTAAAAAAGAAAGAAAGGTGGGGCATGTTTGTGCATAGTTCACATAGTTCTAGCAGCAACCCTTGTTTTTAGCTAGACCCGGCTATCTGATGACTTTTTCTATATTCTACCAACTCATCACCAGGTTTGTTCTTGATGAGACTTCACTTCATGAAAACTTTCTTTGATTTCTCTCCTAGGATTCACTATGAAATGCATATTGACATTTCATGCATAGTCTGTCATTTACTCAGTCCTTTCTTAACCAGAGGCAACTTAATTTACTGCCAAATTTCTGCCATTATAAACAATGTGCCTTTGAATTTTTGTGTGCATGTTAAGTCTTTTCTCCTATTCAAAACTACCCTTCAGGAACTTTGGGCAAGGTACAAAGTTTTATTACTTTTATTATATAATGTCCAGCTATTTTTTTCAAAATGTGCTTACTAATTGCGAGCTCCAAGATGAGTACATTAATTGGCTTGTTTTCCTGTAGTATTCCTTCAACACCCTCCCTTCATCTTTCATCCTCCTTCCCTATTTTATGTCTGATACAAAAGAGATCAATGATTTTCAATTATCAAATCTATGTTGCTATACTTTGTTTATATGCCATCTCTGTTTCTCCCAAAGCCCTCTACCTCTATTCTTCCAGAAAGGTCTTATGATTAAAATTATCTCAAGGGACTGATTTGGGGCAAATATAAGCTTATTGATTAGATCAGGTTTATTTGTTAAACCAACATAATAAGTGATAGACATCTTTTCATTGTCTCTCAAAAACTAGAGACAACCTCAAGCACCTTAAGAAGTCTAATAATTATTTAGGAGCTCATTATTCAGCTCTTTGACTTGACCATTCCAAGTTATCATTAATTGGTGATAACTAATTTAACTAACTAATTAATCTAAATTAAGAAGTGGTTTACTAACCCCTCCATCCCCACATTATGCGAAACACATACACAGGAAAAGAATTCCTTCAATTATTAACCAAATTCTGTTAAAAAGGAAGATATTCCTTTGAATTCCCAAAGACACACAAAAAATACAAAATGGAGCAGACTGCTCCCAGACAAAGGAATATTCAATAATTCCCCCTAATATATAGGAATTTAATATAAAATTTTCATTTTCAGCATATGAAAAATAAATTCCCACAAAGGCCTATTTTAGGTCATCATTTTAAAAGGATGTTGAGGATGGACAATTTGATAGAAGTAAATAATAGGATAAATGTTTTGTTTTTTTTTAAGTACTTTCATGGTTATGTGATGCATGTTCTTTTCCTTCTCTCCTCCCAGAGCCGGCAAACAATTCCCGTGGGTTATATATATGCTATCACTCAAAACCTATTTCCATATTATTAATTTTTGTAATAATCTTTGAAAATCAAAGTCCCAAATCATATACCCATATAAACAAGTGATAAATCATATGCTTTTCTTCTGCATTTCTACTCCCAAAGTTCTTGCTCTTGATGTAGCTAGCATTCTTTCTCATAACTCCCTCAAGATTGTCCTGGACAATTGCATTGCTATTCGTATTTAGTAAAGTCAATGAAATATGATAATCCCACAATGGTTCACTTTTTGTAGTTTTGTTCTCCTGGTTCTGCTCATCTCACTCATATGGAAATCAAGCTATTCACCATTTCTTACATAGTATTCCGGCACCTCATTTTCCAATTTTTGCCACCACAAAAGTGCAACTATAAATATTTTTGCACAAACAGGTCCATCCCCATTTTTTAAATCTTTTTGGGATACAAACCTAGTAGTGCTGGATCAAAGGGCATGCTTTCTTTTATAGCACTTTGGACATAATTCCAAATTGCCTTCCAGAATGTTTGGATCAATTCACAACTCCACCAACAATGCATTAGTGTCCCAATTTTGCTACATTCCCTCCAACATTTATTATTTACCTTTACTGTCATGTTGGCCAAGCTGCTAGATCTGAGGTGGTATCTCAGAGTTGTTTTGATTTGCATTTCTCTAATCAGGCGGGATTTAGAATACTTTTTCATGTGACTGATACTTTTGATTTCTTCATCTGATAACTGTCAAGATATGAGAAATGAAAATGAATCACCGTTCTTAATGGAGGACATGCTGAAAAGTTCCATATCAAAATATGATTGAAACTAGTTAGGACATATGCCATTCATTGTTTGGTTCCGTAGAAATACGAGTCCCCTCTGGGAGAAGGAGGCTTTCTATAGCTGAACACATGTGATTCTCACAATAATCTTGTGAGATGGGCACTACAGTTGATTCTAGTTATTTTTACAGGTGAGGCAGTTGAAGCTCAGGAAAGCTTAGGTGGCTTGCCCATGATCATGTAACTTGTCCAAGGAAGGATATGAACCTAGTTCTTTCAGATTCTTTTTTTTAAAGTTAATTTATTTAGTCAATTTAGAACATTATTCCTTGGTACAAGAATTATATTATTTCCCTCCCTCCCCCAACCCTTCCCATAGCTGCCACACATTTCACTGGGTATTACATGTGTCCTTGATCAGAACCTATTTCCATGTTGTTGGTGTTTGCACTAGTATGTTCATTTAGAGTCTACATTCCCAGTCATATCCGCTTGAGCCATGTAATCAAGCAGTTGTTTTTCTACAGTGTTTTTACTCCCACAGTGTTTCCTCTGAATGTGGATAGTGGTTTTTCTCGTAGGTTTCTCCAAGTTGTTCGGGATTACTGCATTGCCACTATTGGAGAAGTCCATTACATTTGATTGTACCACAGTGTATGAGTCTCTGTGTACAATGTTCTCCTGGTTCTACTCCTCTCACTCTGCATCAATTCCTGGAGGCTGTTCCAGTCCCCATGGAATTCCTCCACTTTATTATTCCTTTTAGCACAATAGTATTTCATCACCAACATATACCACAATTTGTTCAGCAATTCCCTAATTGAAGGACATCCCCTCATTTTCCAATTTTTGGCCACCACAAAGAGCGCAGCTATGAATATTCTTGTACAAGTCCTTTTCCTTATTATCTCTTTGGGGTACAAACCCAGCAGTGCTATGGCTGGGTCAAGGTCAGACAGTCTTTTGCCCTTTGGGCATAGTTTCAAATTGCCCTCTAGAATGGTTGGATCAATTCAAACTCCACCAGCAATGCATTAATGTCCTGACTTTGCCATATCCCCTCCAGCATTCGTTATTTTCCTTTGCTATCATGTTAGCCAATCTGCTAGGTGTGCGGTGATACCTCAGAGTTGTTTTGATTTGCATCTCTGATTATAAGAGATTTAGAACACTTTTTCATGTGCTTATTAATAGTTTTGATTCCTTTAACTGAAAATTGCCTATTCATGTCCCTTGCCCATTTATCAATTGGAGAATGGCTTGATTTTTTTTCAACTGGTTTAGCTCTTTATAAATTTTAGTAATTAGACCTTTGTCAGAGGTTTTTGTTATGAAAATTGTTTCTCAATTTGTTGCTTCCCTTCTAATTTTGTTTGCATTGGTTTTGTTTGTATGAAAACTTTTTTAATTTGATGTAATCAAAATTATTAATTTTACATTTTGTCATTTTTTTCTAGCTCTTGCTTGGGTTAAAAGTCTTTCCTTTCCCATAGATCGGACAAGTATACTATTTTGTGTTTGCCTAATTTGCTTATACTTTCCTTCTTTATATTCAGGTCATTCACACATTCTGAGTTTATCTTGGTGTAGGGTGCGAGATGTTGATCCAAACCTAAATTCTTTCTGACTCTAAAGACAGGGTTTTTTATCCAATATACCAACACTGCTTTCTACCATTTATCACTCTCCCAAATCTCCAGGCTTTTAGGAACAGGGTGGGTTTTTGTGTAAAAATTCAAGGATTAGAGGTTTCAGAAATAAAAACCACAGGAGAAGATATGGTTAAAGAACAGAAGAGGCAGGCAGGCATCAAAGAAGTTTCTAAGTAGAAGCACCATTCGAAGGCTGTGCTGAGCATCTGTCCTTTTCTCAATGTGAAGTCCAGGATGCTAAATAGAGATTTGATAATTCCTTTTTTTTTTCCCAAAGGGGATGTGCTCTTCTCAGAGGTCACCACGGATGGAAGTGGAGGAAATCACCTTCTCAGAAAATGGAAGGGAAAAGAGATCATCAAAAATACTGCATAATATATTTTAGAATTATACTGAATTTCCTATGAATTCTCCAGTGCTATGAGCCTGTGTCTATTGCAGGGGACTCTAACATGGAACTGAGGTTGACCATTGAAAGCAGCAGGTATGCTGGAAAAATGGAAGTTAAATTCCAGGGCTACTGGAGTCTGGTGTGTAATGATGTCTGGGGCAGAAATGAGATTTCTGTGATCTGCAAGCAGCTGGGGTGTCCATCTACCACCAATATTCCTCAGGAGAAGAATTGGAATATTGTTCTTCTGTCACCTAATGTTTCCTGTTATGGGAATAAATCTTCTCTCTGTCTTCTCAAAACCTCTAGTGAGAAAATCTCTTAAAAACATAATTCTGAGAATTAGGATTAGAGTTAGAATTAACTTTCAGGAACTGAATGAGAGAGTGGAAGGATAGTGCCTGAAGGAGCTGTTTCATGAGGGTTCTTCTCCCAAATCCCCAGTATTTTTAGAGGCCAAGTAAGAGATGGGAGTCACCTTCTCTGTGGGGCACATCGGACCCCAATTTTACCCCAGGAACTTGTCACTACTGATTACACTGGGACATTTTAAATCTTGGATCCATCAATGATTTTGGGGGAAGAGGGGATTTCCTTTTTTTTTTTTAATTTAAAATTTTTCCCCAATTATATATAAAAACAGTTCCTAACAGCTTTCAAAGAATATTTAGTCTCAAATTCTCTCCCTGCCTCTCTCTCCTCCAAGTCCCTACCCATCTTGAGATATTAAGCAATCCTAGATAGAGTTTACATGTACAGTCATGTGAAACATTTTCCCATATTAATCCTTTTGTGGAAAGAAAATCAAATTGAACAAAATCAAGAAAGTAAAAACAGTGTGCTTTGATCTAGATTCAGAGAGGGAGAGAGGGAGAAAAAAGTAAGGCGGTGGGGTGCAGCTGGGTAGCTCACTGGATTGAAAACCAGGCCCAAAGGTGGGAGATTCTAGCCTCAGACACTTCCTAGTTGCATAACCCTGTGCAAGTCACTTAACCTCCATTGCCTAGCCCTTACTGATCTGTCTTAGAACCAATACATAGTATTGATTCCAAGGCAGAAGATAAGGGTTAAAAACAAAACAAAACAAAATTCCTTCAGCATTATAAAATGTACCAAAATGAATCTAGAAGGTATCTAAATAAAAACCCATACAATGTTATAGTGGTAAGCACTTCCTCTGAATGGCAGGAAAAGATTGGAAGAGGTTCTCAATATGCATAATAAAAAAATGAAAACAGATTTTTTTTTAGTTGATAAAAACCTTTTGAAACAAATAGCAATACTAAAGGTTGACAATGAGTATAGGCTATTAGATTTGTCAAATGGAACAAAAAAATTGGTTTACCTCCAGATAGAGCCTCTGAAACTACTAAGATCCATGAATGTAATAAAAAGACCTTCCACATCTGCATGCATTCAAATAGTATGTCAAAAAAGAAGCATCAAACAAATGCTGAGTCATGCAGATTTATTTAGCAATGTGAAAGAAATTTTGCTTGCAATTCCAGATTAGGTCAACAAAAAGGTTTTCATGAGATTTACTGATCAATTTGAATTTCACAATGAAATAGTAAAAAAAATGTGCAATCTTTCACTGTAGATTACAGTCACTCACTATCCACTGGATATTTATTATATAAGCATGTAACTGGAATTATAAAGCAGAAGATTACTACAAATACAAATCCTAAATCTCCTTCAGAATTAAACAAACTCTATTGGAAGTGGAATAGCATTACAAAAGTAGTCGTTGCTTGCCCACTATTTCCAATGATCAGTTCGCTAAAAAGAAAGAATATTTAATAAAAATGAGATAATTATTATAAGAGAAATATTTAATAACAAAATAATCAAAGTAAGAATTATTTAATTAACCTACTAAATACTCAATCTCCAAAACATTTAGGAGGAAAAACCTTCAAAATATAAAGACATAGCAGAAGACATTAAAATTATATGGGGAAAAACCAGATCTATGATATTCCCGCCATCTCCTCTGCTGACTAAGGTTGTGCCAAAAATGCTTTCAGTGACTCTTTAAGTCAATGGCAAAAGGCAGTGTTTTTATTTATTCTGCAAAACACTGAATATAATAAAAGAATAATGGCTTGTCTGTTTCTATCTGAATCCCATTAAAAAAATTAGAAGAACAAAATACTTTGTATAGTTACTAATCTTTAAGAAAAAGGTAGAAAACCTGGAGATTAACAGTTTAACTGCATTAACAGAAGGAATCTATGTGAGACATTTAGAAAAGACTGACAGAACTTCACATATGAGGAAAAAGATAAATATCGTTAGAGAAATTCTATGAGACAATCTGTGGAAGATTACTAAACTAAATTACAGAACTAAATGAGTTTAACTGACTTCCTGATAAGAACTTAACTGAGTTAAACTTTATTCTACAGGGAAAGCAGTTAACTAGAATTTCTGAGGAGAATTAAGTAAAATTCTATTCTGAAAGAAACTGAGTAAACTACAATCTAAAAAGTACTTATTGGGTCAACTATGGTTCCAGTGTTTTGGAGGACTTGGCAGTTAATGATGAGATGAAGAATATTAGTGAATAGCTTCTTTCCCATTTCTCAGATCCCTCCAATACAGCTCAGCAGCAAGAACTAGAAAGAGAAATCCCATTCAAAATCACCTTAGACAAAATAAAATACCTAGGAATCTATCTCCCAAGACAAACACAGGACCTATATGGACACAACTACAAAACACTTTCCACACAACTAAAAAAAGAGGTAAAGATGTGAATGGCATCTTAGAAAAATTAGAGTTAATAGACATATGGAGAAAAATAAATAGGTACAAAAAGGAATACACCTTCTTCTCAACACCACATGGCACATTCACAAAGATTGATTATACACTAGGTCACAGAAACATGGCATACAAATGCAGAAAAGCAGAAATAATAAATGAAAACTTTTCAGATCATAAGGCAATAAAAATAATGATCAGTAAGGGTAGATGGAGAGCCAAATCAAAAATTAATTTGAAATTAAATAATGATACTCCAAAAATCAGAGAACAAATCATAGAAACAATAATTTCATTGAGGAAAATGACAATGGTGAGATATCCTTTCAAACCTTATAAAATACAGCCAAAGCAGTATTCAAAGGAAAATTCATATCTCTTAGTGCATATATTAACAAATTAGGGAGAGCAGAGATCAATGAATTGGAAATGTAAATAAAAAAATTGAAAGTGAACAAATCAAAACCCCCCAGAAGAAAACCAAACTAGAGATTCTAAAAACTAAGGGAGAAATTAATAAATTCGAGAGTGATAGAACTATTGAACTAATAAATAAGACTAGAAGCTGGTACTTTGAAAAAACAAACAAAATAGACAAAGTACTGGTCAATCTAATTAAAAAAAAGGAAGAAAAGCAAATTAACAGCATCAGAGATGAAAAGAAGGACCTCACCTCCAAAGAAGAGGAAATTAAGGCACTCATTAAAAACTACTTTGTCCAATTATATGGCAATAAATATACCAATCTAGGTGATATGGATGAATAGTTACAAAAATATAAATTACCTAGACTAAAAGAAGAAGAACTAGAAGTCTTAAATGATACCATATCAGAAAATGAAATCCAACAGGTGATCAAAGAACTTCCTAAGAAAAAATCCCCAGGACCTGATAGATTCACAAGTGAATTCTATCAAACATTCAAAGAAGAGCTAATCCCAATACTATACAAACTCATTGAAATAATAAGCAAAGAGGAAGTTCTCAAACATGGTACTGATTCTAAAGCCAGGCAGGGCAAAAACGGAGAAAGAAAATTATAGACCAATCTCCCTAATGAATATAGATGCAAAAATCCTAAATAGGAAGTTAGCAAAAAAGACTCCAGCAGTGATCAGGAGGGTCATTCACTATGATCAAGTAGCATTTATACCAGGAATGCAAGGCAGATTCAATATTAGGAAAACTATCCACATAATTGACCACATCAACAAGCAAACCAACAAGAACCACATGATTATCTCAATAGCCGCAGAAAAAGCCTTTGATAAAATACAACACCCATTCCTATTAAAAACACTAGAAAGTATAGGAATACAAGGACCTTTCCTAAAAATAATAAACAGTATATATCTAAAACTATCAGGAAACATCATCTGCAATGGGGATAAAAGCAAAGCCTTCCCAATAAGATCAGAAGTAACACGAGGATGCCCTTTATATAACCTTTACTATTTAATATTGTACTAGAAACTCTAGCAGTAGCATTTAGAGAAGAAAAAGAAATTGAAGGTATTAAAATTGGCAGTGAGGAGAACAAGCTATTACTCTTTGCAGATGATATAATGGAACCCTTAAGGCACCCTAGAGAATCAACCAAAAAGTGACTCGAAATAACAACTTTACCAAAGTTGCAGGATACAAAATAAACACGCATAAGTCATCAGCATTTCTATATATTTCTAATGCATTTCAGCAGCAAGAATTAGAAAGAAAAATACCATTTGAAATCACC
This sequence comes from Monodelphis domestica, assembly GCF_027887165.1. Lineage (NCBI taxonomy): Eukaryota > Metazoa > Chordata > Mammalia > Didelphimorphia > Didelphidae > Monodelphis > Monodelphis domestica. The sequence goes on from NC_077232.1 coordinate 274,919,595, forward strand.
CTAGACAATACAAAATATCTAGGAATCTATCTGCTGAGACAAACACAGGAACTATAGGAACACAACTACAAAACACTTACCACACAGTTAAAACTAGATCTAAACAATTGGAAAAACATTCAGTGCTCACGAATGGGACGAGCTGACATAATAAAAATGATAATCCTACCCAAATTAATTTACTTATTTGGTGCCATACCCATTGTACTACCAAAAAACTACTTTACTGAATTAGAAAAAAAACATAATTAAGTTCATTTGGAAGAACAAAAGGTAAAGGATATCCAGGGAAATCATGAAAAAAAAATGCAAAGGAAGGAGGACTTGAAGTCCCAGATCTCAAACTATACTGTAAAGCAGTGCTTATCAAAACAATTTGGTACTGGCTAAGAGACAGAAAGGAGGATCAGTGGAATAGACTTGGCATAAATGATCTCAGCAAGACAGTTTATGAGAAACCCCAAAACCCCAGTTTTTGAAACAAAAATCCATTATTTCATAAAACTACTGGGAAAATTGGAAGACAGTGTGGGAGAGATTAGGTTTGGATCAACCCCTTACACCCTACACCTGTGACAAGGGAATCACTTTAAAAGACTGATATATATTAATTTAAGGTCGCCAAGGAATCAGCTATGTAATTCCTAAATGAAAACTTAAGTCAGCCGTCAATCTTTTATAGAGTTTAATTACAATAGGAGGAAGTAATTAGAGATAGAGAGAGAGAAAAGGGAGAGAAGGAAATAGGGCTTAAATACCCCTTCTGTTTAGGCTGGGCCAAAAGGCCCAAGCCCTTAGATAGCTGAGGCAAAGAAAAAAGATCAGTCCCTATTACTCACGTGACCAAAATGGAGAAACAGTCTCAGAGGCCCCCACCTTCAGCTTCCTTCAGAGCAAGCTCCTCAGAGCCCACACGAACCACACCGACCAACTACTCAACCCCCTCTGGAGTCTTCAGACCCCCTATCTTTTAGGAAACCATCCAAGTTCCTCCCCTCCGTTCTCCCATCTACCAATCACTGTTCATCAATTTCCCTGTGCCAATGGAGGCTCTAGCTTAACCCAGGACCGCCCAGAGGTTTCTGGCTTTTGCACATGTCTGTTGAAGGTCATATTTTCAAATGATTAAATCTTTGCTCCTTTGCTACAGCCCTTTCTAAATCCTGTTAACCTGAGTAGGGTAGAGATTGGAATAATTAAATTTTGATCTAGGCTGCAGCCCTTACTCAATCCTGTTAGGACTGAATAGGGTGGAGATTGATTCCAAGTATCTCCATTGTATCAATTCTAAAATCAATCATGACTCAAAGAAATTCCTGTTCTATGCTTAAGCATAGGTCAAAGTCCTTTACATTGTTCAGCAAAAGGTTTCTGTCCTAAAGTAATCTTAAGAAGAGAAGAGAAGGAACCTCCCATGCCAATGGGGTTCCCATTCCAATAGACTATCAGTAAGAAATTTTCCAAGTATGAAATATCCCAATGGTGAAATTTCCAACATTTATAAGTCTAAGGAAATTTGAGGTTTACACACCAAGATAAATTCAGAATGGGTGAATGACTTGAACATAAATAAGAAAACTATAAGTAAATTAGGTGAACCCAGAATAGTATACATGTCAGACCATTGGGAAGGGAAAGACTTTAAAACCAAGCAAGACATAGAAAGAGTCACAAAATGTAAAATAAATAATTTTGACTACATAAAATTAAAAACTTTTGGTACAAACAAAACCAATGTAACTAAAATCAGAAGAGAAGCAACAAATTGGGAAACGATCTTCATGAAAACCTCTGACAAAGGTTTAATTACTCAAATTTACAAAGAGCTAAATCAGTTGAAAAAAAATCAAGTCATTCTCCAATTGATAAATGGGCAATGGACACGAACAGGCAATTCTCAGCCAAAGAAATCAAAACTATTAATAAGCACATGAAAAAGACTTCTACATCTCTTTTAATCAGAGAGGTGCAAATCAAAACACCCTAGACAATATAAAATACTTAGGAATCGATGTCCCGAGATAAACACAGCAACTATATGAACACAACTACAAAACACTCTCCACACAACTAAAACTAGACTTGAGCAATTGGGAAAACATCAACTGCTCGTGGGTAGGATATATATATATATATAATATATATATATATATATATATATATTATATATATATATATATATAATAAAAATGACCATTGTACCTAAACTTATTGATCTATTTAGTGTTATACCCATCGATCTTCCAAAAAAAGTTTTTACTGATTTAGAAAACAAACATAAAAAGTTCATTGAGAAGAACAAGGGATCAAGGATAGCCAGGAAATAATGAAAAAAAATACGAAGGAAGGTGGTCTTACAGACCCAGAGATCAAACTCTATTAGAAAGCAGTGGTCATCAAAACAATTTGGTACTGGCTAAAAGACAGAAAGGAGGATCAGTGGAATAGACTTGGGGTAAGTGACCTCAGCAAGACAGTCTATGACAAACCCAAAGACCCCAGACAGTGTAGGAGAGATTAGGTTTGGATAAACACCTCACACCCTACACCAAGATGAACTCAGAATGGGTGAATGACTTACACATAAAGAAGGAATCTATAAGTAAATTAGGTGAACTCAGAATAGTATAGATGTCAGACTTGTGGGAAGGGAACGAATTTAATACCAAGCAAGACATAGAAAGAGTCACAAAAGGTAAAATAAACAATTTTGAGTACATCAAATTAAAAAGGTTTTGTACAAAAAAATCCAATGTGACATAAATGAGAAGAGAAGCATAAATTGGGGGAAAAAATCTTCATAACAAAAACTTCTGACAAAAGTCTATTTACTCAAATTTATAAAGACCTAAATCAATTGTACAAAAAAAAAATCAAGACATTCTCCAATTGATAAATGGGCAAGGGACATGAACAGGCAGTTTTCAGCCAAAGAAATCAATACTATTAATAAGCACATGAAAAATTGCTCTAAATCCTGATAATCAGAGAGATGCAAATCAAAAGAACTCTGAGGTATCCCCTCACACCTAGCAGATTGGCTAACTGGCCAGCAAAGGAAAGTAATGAATGCTGGAGGGGATGTGGCAAAGTTGGGACAAGAATTCATTGCTGGTGGAGTTGTGACTTGATCCAACCATTCTGGAGGGCAATCTGGAACTATGCCCAAAGGGCGATAAAAGACTGTCTGCATTTGTTCCAGCCATAGCACTGCTGGGTTTGTGTCCCAAAGAGATAATAAGGAAAAAGACTTGTACAACAACTTGTACATAGCTGCGCTCTTTGTGGTGGCCAAAAATTGGAAAATGAGGGGATGCCCTTCAATTGGGGAGTGGCTAAACAAATTGTGGTATATGTTGGTGATGGAATACTATTGTGCAAAAAGGAATAAATAATAAGGTGGAGGAATTCCATGGAGACTGGAACAACCTCCAGGAAGTGATGCACAGCGAAAGGAGCAGAACCAGGAAAATATTGTACACAGAGACTGACACACTGTGGTACAATCGAGGTAATGGACTTCTCCATTGGTGTCAATGCAGTGTCCCTAAAACATTCTGCAGGCATCTAGGAGAAAAAACACTATCCACAAGCAGAGGACAGACGGTGGGAGTAAAAACACCGAGGAAAAGCAACTGACTACAGGGGTTGAGGGGGCATGATTGAGGAGAGACTCTAAATGAACACCCTAATGCAAATACCAACAACATGGAAATGGGTTCGAATCAAGAACACATGTGATACCCAGGGGAATCGTGCATTGGCTAAGGGAGGGGTGTTGGGAGGGGGGCAGGAAAAGAAAATGACCTTTGTTTCCAATGAAGGATGTTTGAAAATGACCAAATAAAATAATGTGGGGGAAAAAAAGCAACAAATTCAAATACGAACAAACAACGAAGACTCCTCAATCAAAGGCAGAATTCATGCTCTGTCCTATAAACCAACACTACAAAAACCTACAATACACCTAAAACTTGGGAAATCTCAGTGCCACAGTCATTTTTATATCAAAGTAAGACGAGGTTATACAAAGTATATTCATAATAACCTAAGCCATGGGTTTTAAGCTAATACAAAGCAAATAGGAGCAATAATTGCAATCTCTGAAACAAACTCAAATACAAACAAACATGAAGATTCTTCAATAAAAGGCAGAATTCATACTTTATACTATTTCCAGCAAAAGAACCTACAGTACACCTAAAGCTAAGGAAATCTCAGTCCCACAGTCTCTGGACAAATCACTGTACCCTGTTTGCTTCAGTTCCTCATCTGTCAAATGAGCTAGAGAAGGAAATGGTCAACCACTCCAGTATCTTTGCTAAGGAAACCTCAAATGGGATCATAAACAGTTGGATATGATCGAAACGAAACATCACAGTGGCCTGCAGGTAGAAAGGACTCCTTTTCCCTTTTCTCCCTTTCAAGAGACCTTGTGTCCTAGTCTCTTAGTTGAATTTATCTCAAAAACTTAATATTAGAGAATATGTTGCTTGTAGTGTGACTGATCCTGCATTCTGAAGTAGACCTGATGGGAAGGACACTAGGAGAGTCTTAGAACCTTGGAGGGGACCAGGCAAGCCTCTAATTGTTGGTTACTGATCTGGTTAATTGTCCTTCATTTTCAAAAAGGACCAATGACATCACAGGGTGACGTCTTGACTTGTACATGAATTGGATTCAAGTGAGGCAAAGATGCACAAAATTGTCAGCTTCATCCTCTCTTCCAGAGTTACTGAAGTCCAGAAGCAAGACAAAAGTTTAGCTTGGCATGCAATGGAGGACTGTGACATCTTCAATGTCTAAATTCTAATAATTCTACAGAGCCTGCTGTAGCTGCCTTCATGGCCACTGGAACAAATTGTTCTCATCTGCCCATTCTATTGGGGGCAATCTTCACATACTTGGGGTCGAGAGCCCCTAACACATTTAAGGGTTTGTGGCCCCTCAGTTCCCCTCAATCTGGTTTGGAGTGTACGGATGTGCAAGGAGGACTAGCCCCTCTGCTGAAAGGGCCTGCCAAACCTTGTTTAGGGCTGCTCATCCACCTTTGGTGTCCACTTGGCACTCGACTCTCACCTGTGGCTCAAAAAGTTTGTGACTTCGGGAGTGGCCACAGCCCAATAAACCATTTGGCAGATGGGTTATTGATCTGGTTTGATTTCATCCCAACCAAAGAATCGAAAGCATTTGTACTCAAACAGGTGGGATGCAACTTTCCAAAGAAAAAAAAAGTAAGGTCCTTTTGACTAATTCTCAACTAGGAAGTCAGATTGCTTAGGAAAGACAAGTGAGAGACAAGGGAAGCTGTGAAGGCAATGAGTGATGACTGCTTTTTGTAGCTTGGGTGAGAGGGGGAGAGATAGTATCAGTATAGGGAATATTTTATATACATACATATATATATATATATATATATATATATGACATAGGAATGCTTGATAGGCAGCAGAAAAGTCAGTAAATAACACAAAGTAGATAGTTGAAGCTATGAGTATTCTGAGGGCGAGAACATAAAAGAGCAGCTGGCCAAGGATTACATTTTTAGGAATAAACAGTTCAATGGGAAAAGGAGGAAGACAATCGTTGAAGAAAGTGGGAGCAGCTGGAGAAACAGAAGAATACTAGAGAGAATTTCAAGGATGGGGCGGGGATAATCAACAGTGCCAAATTCTGCAGAAAGACTGAAAAAAAGGTCACTGGATTTAGTGCTCATTATTGAAAGGGGCAAATTAATCCCTGATTTTAGTAATCACAGGGTAATCTGGATCTCTCCAGTTAACATTACTATTTCTCAGACGGGATCTTGTCCCATTCGAGTTGATTTTTATCATTTTTTCAACTGCAATAGATGTTTCTAAACTAGCAGTGGATGCAACTGAGAGCAAACGTTACAATAAACGGATTACCCCTTTCGGCGGGTCCTTTTCTAGCCCGAGGAAGTTAGTGAGGCACAAGAACTGGCAGACTGTTGCCGGCCTCTTCCACTTTCTCCTCCCCTAGCCCACTTCTCTTTCTGAACACCAAGAGTTCAGGCTCGTGGATTACGGCGCAGTTGAAGGGGGCGGGGATGAAAGCACCCTAGAGCCTTGGCTAGGGTGGGAGTGAGCGGAGCTTGATAGGCCAGGTGCACTGAGCCCGTCTCAAATCCTAAATAAGCGCCACCTGGCAGGGGGAAGGCGGAGAGGTTGGGAGCAGGGAATAAAAAAAGCTCCGCCTCATTCTCGCGAGAATCTTGAGTTGGAGGCGTGCCACTTGACGGCCGCGGTGGGCGGAGCCCGGGAAAGAAATGGGGCGGCCTCTTTAGGATCCGCTACCCGCTACTCCCCGGGCCGCGGCGGCGCCGCGATGGATTGACCAGGTGAGGCGAGGCAGGCAGACGGCGGGCCACGGAACCGAGGAGCTTTTTGCTTAACGGTTTGCTTGTTGCCCCGTGTGGGTCTTGGTCCTTGCCAGGTCCATACGGGGGGCTCCGGAGCATGGGGCTTGCTTGGTCCGCTACCACCTGGTCCACCTAGCAAATGCGGGGGTGGGGTAGGCGTGAGGCTCCAGTGATCTCTTGCAGTTGCGGGGATCTGTCCCCCTCACTCACGCGCCACTCACGCACTCTTGCACGCACACTTACAATTACAACACACTCGCACACATACTTACACATACACATTCCCTTGGGCGCGGGGTCTATGTAGTTCCTCTTGCCTCCCACCCTCCTGCACTGGGATCATTCCCGGGACCGTCCCGGCAAGAGAGATGCCTGGAGCTCTCGGTGGCCCGGACGCACCTCACCAGCTGCCAGTCTCCACCCTTCAGTCATTTAACATTTAGTCGGTGCGAGCCTAAGTGGCACGGAGCCAGAGGCTTCTTCCAACTTACCTTTCCAGTTCCTTTCTCCAGGGTTAATCTTCCTCTTCTTCCCTCCCTCTTTCACCACCTCTCCAAGCTTTTAAGACTTCAGCACCTAGGAGGGCGTGGAAAGGGAAAGTGCAAACACCTGGTCTTGCCTTCCCCTAAGGAAGCGTGGGAAGTGGATGCGGTGATTGGAAGCATCCCTTTGTAGCAGCTAGGACCTTGGATACAAAGTTCTGTGGAGAGAAAAATACTCCTGATGCCCCCCCCCTCCTATTACCTCTTCTCTTTCATAGCTTATAGCGTGTTCTAGTTTCTATTGAGAAGAATGAAGAATTCTAGGATCTATTTGCCCCCCTCAGGACTGTGAGCCATAACATCTCTGGAAATTTGTTGTAATTTACATTCAAATTAATCTACCACTCAACTTTTAGAGACTTGTCTTTGAAAATGTATGTGTAAATTCTCTATATAACATGTTTTTATATAAAATATGCATAAACAATATTTTATATAACAGCATACTTCTATACACATAGATGGGTATATATATATCTATGTGTGTATATCTACAAGCATACATGTGTGTTATGCATATGTACCCATAACAAATATTCTTAATAGCCACACGTTATGTGTAACGTGTTATATAAACATATACACATACATGCACATGTATCTGCACGTGCATATGTATATATATATGTGTGTGTGTGTAAATAGATGGATAGATAGATATCACCTGTGAATTTCCATTGGAGATTTACAAGGGAACTTGTTAGCTTCAAACTCCATCTCTTGAAACTAATAATTCTGAGCCTCTAGGAGTTGTAAATTCACCGTTATCAACCTAACTTTTCCATCAGCCTGGACATGTCTTCCTTTTTTATTCTTCCTTTCTTTCTTCAACCACTAGCCCGATTTTATAAATTTTGACTAAGTTCTCATAGAATTGTGTTGGTCTTTGCATTTTAAAAGTTGTCTTATTGGGAGAGGGAGTAGAACTTGACTAGCTGATATTCTATGGAGCTTTTTATTTGCACATTTATTAATCTGCTTCTGAGTCTGAAGGGAAAAAAAGTGTTTATTAAATAGCACAAAGATGTTTCAGTATTATAGATGGTGCTTTTTATTAGGTTTTTTTTTCCTTCCCAATTTAGTTCCCTCTAAGTTTTGTCAGAAAGAGGACCATGTCCCCAAAGTTGAATAAATACACTTGGTTCTTTGCAGGTACTTTCAAATGATAGGTTGTTTGGTTCTTCCTAGTTCCTTTGATAAAGCAACAGCTCTGCAGAATCTAGGATGATGTACTAAGGTTGTGGAATAGTGTTTTGTCAGTGACCTTTTGCTCCAGAACAGTTTTACCTCTTCAGCTAAAATAAACCATGTATTAGTTGCTAAGAGTAGAATGTATATCTTTCACTTCGGCTCTTAGCCACTAAGAAGACATCATTGGCAGACTGTTGGCATTTGTAGAGGTTTTGCCTGGCACTAAACACAACAAACCATAGTGTTTTGTATAATTATTAAATTATTTATTTTATATTCAACAACATAGAAGACCCAGTATGAGTAGTAATGTGAATGGCAAGCAAAGTGGATACATTCCTGTTATTATGAGTTAGTATTTCTTAATCTGTGTCTGTGCTCAAGATGCCAGAACTAAGATTTCAGGTATTCACTATCATTAACTCCTTTAACTTTTCCTTTGGTTTGATGTGGGAATAGGGAGTGCAGGGTAGGTGTATACCTACATATACAACTACCATATGTACCCTGAATTCTTCTCTTTCAAGAATCTGAAGAGCAGTTATGCGGCAAAGCGATGGAATTTGTTCTGTTTGTCTTCAAGGGGCAAACCTAGAAGTAGTGAGTTCATAAGTTGCAGAAAGGTCTCAATGTAAGGAAACACTTGAAACTGAGTAAAATGGTTTGACTCCGGAGTTTGTAGGCTCCCGTTTCTGAAAGTTTTCCACCAAAGGGGTGTACATAAGTGAGATTCCTCTTCTGGGATGGAATGAACTAGATGACCTTGAGGGGGGGGTTCCTTCCATCTCTGATTCTGTGCTTTCCTACTCTGTGCCATCTCTGCACATGATTTTGAGATGGATCAATGCTAATATCTGGATATGGAGGAAGAGAGAACAGAGTTATTAATAAATCAAAACTTCAAGGTAGAAATACCAATATTTTGAAAATTGCCTGAATAGATTTTGCCAATATTATTACCATAACATCTGTGAAGACCTTTGTAAATTACATGCAAATTAATGTGCTATTCAGCTATTCGTTAGATATGTGCCTTTGAAAATTAGTATTTGGAAACTTGTTTTGAAAAGGCTTATTAATCCCACTTCATCAGTATGTTGATTTGACAAAATTGGACATCTAAAAAAATTTCATTGTTGCTTTTAAGAATAATTGTTTTTGTTTTTTGCATAGAAGCTATCATTTTATTTTTCTTTAAGGTTTGTAAGTCAACTATCAATAAAATAGTTTAGTTTGCCACACTGTGCAAGGTGCTATAGACAGCATAGAAGCCAAGGACCTAGATGCCAAGAAACTTACAGTTTAGTTGAAGAAACAATTTCATTAATTATTTCCAAAAAAAATTATATCATCTTTTTATGTGAATAGATCATTCATTCCCCAATGTCTCCCTAATGAGTCCTCCTATGTACCAAAGGAAAAACAGTTTAGCAAAACGAATCAAACTATCATCCTACTCTGACAGAATATACGGGATTACATATCTATAGACCCACATCTTTGCAAAGAAGAGGTTTGTAGTTACTTTTTAATCACTAAATTATGAGGTATTTAGATGTCTTTATTGAGCTCTGCTTTTTTTTTTTAAATGAACACGTTGTACTGGATTTCTGAAGTGTCTTCCAGCTGTATAACTTCTGTGCTTAGAAAAGCACATTAATATAATGATCTTTAATGAGAAGGTGGGGCTTTGAATTGGATTTTGAAGAAAGAAATATTTGAAGAGAGTCAAGGAATGGCATTCTAGGCAGAAAAACAAAACAAAACAAATGAGGGGGCAGCTGGGTGGCTCAATGGATTGAGAGGCAGGCTTAGAGATGGGAGGTCCTGGGTTCAAATTTGGCCTCAGACACTGCCTAGCTGTGTGACCCTGGGCAAGTCACTTGTCCCCCATTGCCTAGCCCTTACCACTCTTCTGCCTTGGAACCAATACACAGTATTGATTCCAAGATGGAAGGTAAAGGATAAAAAAAAATGAGGTTAGAAATCAGCATAGCTTATCTTGGGGCTACTGAGGAAACCAGCCCGGATTAAAGAAAAATGGGAAATTAGATTAGACAGGTTATCACCAAATTCTAGAGGGCCTTGAAAACCAAGCAAAAGAATAGGGAGCCATTGCAAACTGTTGAGTAGAGAAAATAACATTTCAGAAAGGTCAGGTTGCCAATATGCTGAGATACTTCTTAATTAAGGGGGAAAGGTAGAGGTAGGCAATTTGGGAAGCTATTTCAGTCAGACAAACCCAAGAGAAGAAGGGTCAATATTTGGTTGTTGTAGTGGAAACAGAGAGGAATGGGGATAAGGGAAATCCAAGAGAGGTTTGAAGAGAAAAACAATAAGATTTTATAGCATTGTGTATATATGGATTCATTCCCAGCATTGATTAATTGGATGGGCTGGGGGAGCAATCTAATCAAACTATCAAAAATGCAGCTCTACTGATTTGTAGTTCATATTAACCATAATTATGAAATGTTAGCCATTTTACTGAGGATCTTTAGGATTTATAGTTTTGTTTTTTCCTGGGGTAGACACTGTTTTGACTGTCCAATGATAAGGCATTACAGAGGAATAAAAAAAGTGGTTCATTGCTTCAGAGAGCTTACAGTCTATTGGATCCAGGGGAAGGAAAGAGTAAAAGATGATTTCTAACGGTGAAATAGTGGAAAGATGATGACACTGATGAATTGGAGAACAAGGGAAGAAAAGTGAGTCCGGGTTCTGGGAATACAAAGACAAAAGTGAAACAGTCCTTGCTCTCAAGGAGCTTACATTCTAATGGAGATACACAGCTATAAACAACTTAGGAACAAAAGAGACAGAAGGTAGTTTTGGAAGGGAATGGTTGAGCTGCTGGGGTGATACTGAAGCTGAATCTTGCAGGAAGTATTTAAGTGTTTATTTCTTTAGTGGCAGACCACTTAGGATTCTCTAAAAAATCTAATGATAAATTGTTCTCAGGATAACTTTAAGTGTTAATTGAGTCACTTTGTATGGAAATGGAAGTGATGGATCAGGGAAAAAAGGAATAATCTCAAACTACAACTCTGCCATAACTCAGTAAAAGTCGGCTTTAGATATTCCATTTGAAAAGAGCCATAATGTAAGTGATGAATGAGACATAGTGAATCCAGAAGTAAATGTTGACAGCAGTAATAGAAACCACAGATTTTTGTTGGCTGCAGTTATGGGAATAGAAATGACATGAGTAACTAACATCTCTCCAAGGCTAAAAGTCCTTTTTTTCTTTCATAGACTGCTAATGAAGTGCCCCTTAAGTGTAACTCTCTTCTAGACTCTGAGAGCTGGTGCTTTCTAGAGTCTATAGACAGCTTTTCTCTCTGGTAAAAATTCTCACACTTCTTAAAATTACTTCATGGGGTAACTGTTTCCTCCCTTCCTCCCCTGATCCCCTAACTTCCTTCCCTTCCTTCCTTCCCTTCCTTCCCTTCCTTCCCTTCCTTCCCTTCCTTCCCTTCCTTCCCTTCCTTCCCTTCCTTCCCTTGCTTCCCTTCCTTCCCTTGCTTCCCTTGCTTCCCTTGCTTCCCTTGCTTCCCTTGCTTCCCTTGCTTCCCTTGCTTCCCTTGCTTCCCTTGCTTCCCTTGCTTCCCTTGCTTCCCTTGCTTCCCTTGCTTCCCTTGCTTCCCTTGCTTCCCTTGCTTCCCTTGCTTCCCTTCCTTATCTTCTATCTCAGTATAAGTCAGAAGAGTGGTAAGAGATAGGCAGCTGGGGTTAACTGACTGGCCCAGGCCATACAACTAGAAAGTATCTACCTAGCTGCCCTGTCCTTTTTTCTGTGTTTATATTTGTCCTTAGTTTGTCCTCTAGATACATTGTTGGCTAATGGTCCAGGTCTCTCTGATAACATTTCCACTAAAGGGGTAAGGTGGAAGGAGAAAGGAGGAAGGGAGAGAGAGAGAGAGAAGGGGGAGAGGGAAGGAAGGAAGGGAGAATGGAAAAGAGGGGTAGAGGGAAGAGAGAAAGAGGAAGAAGAGGAGAGAATGCTTTCCAAGAGCAATTTTCTCTCCTGGGCTTGACTGCAGCAGAAAATCTGATGTTTTTGAGCTCAAAATCGGACTTGCTACTCTTTTTGTCTGTAGCCCAAGATGTTTCTCCTATGTGGCATCGTATGCTTTCATCCAATGGCCCAAAGTGTTATGAGTCTTTCAGTTTGATTTAGAGTTTGTCCACACATTGTGATGAGATTATAGGAAAATTCCTTAATCCCTAATTGACTCTGCTTATTGATTGGTAGCAAATAAGTTTCTGTGATTTCATTCATAGAAGTGTCTGTGGAAGCATTCACTTTTGCACATAGACACAATGAAAACAAAAGAAATCCAAGGCAGTTAACCATAAGGTAATTGGAGGAGGAAGGACACTCCCTAGTAATTAGGGAATCTGGAAAGTCCTCATAGAGAAGTGGTGATTTGTTTTGAATAAAGACAATAAGCAAGGAGAAAGTGGACTTTGGGCATGGGAGATAGTCAGTGAAAAGGCCTAGAGTGGTGACTCAGTGGATTGAGAGCCAGGCCTAGCTAGAGATTAGAGGTCCTGGGTTCAAATCCAGTCTCAGACACTTCCTAAATGTGTGGTCCTAGGCAAGTCACTTTACCCCCATTACCTATCCCTTGCCACTTTTCTACTTTGGAACCAACACATGGTATTGATTCTCAGGCAGGAGGTAAGGGTTTAAAACAAACAAATAAAAATGAAAGGAATGGCCCACCCAAAACAGATGGGTCTGGTGGGTTTTTATAGGGTTCTTGTCCAGTAGGATTAGGCACTGTGGGAAGGGAGCAAGGAACCTTGATTGGAGTGATGGGAAATGGTCTTGTTTCATGTTAGTTGGGATAAGGGAAGACTCTTGGAGAACTGTCAACTAGTTGATATTTCAACTCCAACTTATGGGTTTGGGGCCATAGCTACTCGTTTACTTTTTAATTTTTAAACCCTCACCTTCCATCTTAGAATCACTACTGTATATTGATTCTAAAGCAGAAGAGCTGTAAGGGCTAGGCAATGGGGGTGAAGTACTTACCCAGAGTTACAAAATTAAGAAGTCTCAGGGCAGATTTGAACCTAGGACCTCCAGTCTTGAGGCCCGGCTCTCTGTCCACTGAGCCACTCAGCTGCCCCAAAACTTGCTTTTACTGAACTACTCAAGGGTTTTAAACTTTCCCAGGGTTGGTTGGTTTGGTTTGGTTTGGTTGTACGTGTGAGCCTGACTACATGGGTTCAAGGCTAAATGGCCACAGGTGCCCAGGCTATTTGGCTTGCTGTAGGGTTGATTAGCACACTCAGGCTGCTGATCTGAACCATGTACTTCAGGAGAAAGCTGAGGTTCAGAAAGCTTCCTTTGACAAAGGGCACTCCATCAACAAGTGCCTTCTTCTGTGACAAGCAGAGTGGAGAAGCTGGGGAAATGGATAATCTGTGCAAGTCCCAGCTGATTGAACCCCTTCTGCTGAGCCTCTCTTCCTTCCCTCAGTGACCAGAAAAAGCTCAGCTGAAAACAAGCCAGCAACCTTAATGAGGAAGCTGTTCAGTGGGTTGATTTCCAAAGGTGCTTCATGAGGATAGAAGGACTTCCCCAAAATGTCCCCAGGGAGGTACCTGAACTAAATAAAGAGTCCATGCTGTATCCACACCTGTTCTTACCCAGCTCTCTTTGTGGTCCCAGGATGGCTCCAATCTGAATAGAGCAAAACAGGTGGAACTGCATAAGGAGGATACCAGCAGAGACCAGCTTGACAATAGGAAAGACCTTCCTTGGGGAGCAAAATTTGAACTTCCCCCTATCGTCCTAGAGCCAGACAGGTAATGGAGAGATTTCTATCATTTCCATTGCCAGGGACCATAGCCTGAGAGGCATGTCCAATAATAATTCCTTTCTTGGCTTCCATTTTTAATATTAAAGGAATTTCTCAACCCCAGAATGAAGATTTTTTTCTTTTAGATGTTAATTATATTGTTTTAAAATGTGAATTCTATTCATAGATGCCAGTCAAGTTATTTCTTTCTTTATATATATATATATATTTTTTTTTTTTTATTTGGTCATTTCCAAGCATTATTCGTTAAAGAGATAGATCATTTTCTTTTCCTCCCCCCCACCCCTATAGCTGACGCGTAAGTCCACTGGGCATTAGATGTTTTCTTGATTTGAACCCATTGCTTTGTTGATAGTATTTGCATTAGAGTGTTCATTTAGAGTCTCTCCTCTGTCATGTCCCCTCAACCTCTGTATTCAGACAGTTGCTTTTCCTCGGTGTTTCCACTCCCATAGTTTATCCTTTGCTTATGAATGGTGTTTTTTTCTCCTGGATCCCTGCAAGTTGTTCAGGGACATTACACCGCCAGTAATGGAGAAGTCCATTACGTTCGATTATACCATAGTGTATTAGTCTCTGTGTACAATGTTCTCCTGGTTCTGCTCCTCTTGCTCTGCATCACTTCCAGTCTCCATGGAACTCCTCCACTTTATTATTCCTTTTAGCACAATAGTATTCCATCACCAACATATACCACAGTTTGTTCAGCCATTCCCCAATTGATGGGCATCCCCTCGTTTTCCAGTTTTGGGCCACCACAAAGAACGCAGCTATGAATATTTTTGTACAAGTCTTTTTGTCCATTATCTCTTTGGGGTACAGACCCAGCAGTGCTATGGCTGGGTCAAAGGGTAGATATTCTTTTGTCGCCCTTTGGGCATAGTTCCAAATTGCCCTCCAGAATGGTTGGATCAGTTCACAACTCCACCAGCAATGAATTAATGTCCCTACTTTGCCACATCCCCTCCAGCATTCATTACTTTCCTTTGCTGTTATGTTAGCCAATCTGCTAGGTGTGAGGTGATACCTCAGAGTTGTTTTGATTTGCATCTCTCTGATTATAAGAGATTTAGAACACTTCTTCATGTGCTTGTTAATAGTTTTGATTTCTTTATCTGAGAACTGCCTATCCATGTCCTTTGCCCATTTATCAATTGGGGAATGGCTTGATTTTTCATACAATTGATTTAGCTCATTATAAATATGAGTAATTAAACCTTTGTCAGAGGTTTCTATGAAGATTTTTTCCCAATTGTTGTTTCCCTTCTGATTTTAGTTACATTGGTTTTGTTTGTACAACAGCTTTTTAGTTTGATGTAGTCAAAATGATTTATTTTACATTTTGTGATTCTTTCTATGTCTTGCTTGGTTTTAAAGCCTTTCCCCTCCCAAAGGTCTGACATGTATACTATTCTGTGTTTACCCAATTTACTTATGGTTTCCTTCTTTATGTTTGTCACTCACCCATTTTGAATTTATCTTGGTGTAGGGTGTGAGGTGTTGATCTATTCCTAGTCTCTCCCACACTGTCTTCCAATTTTCCCAACAGTTTTTATCGAATAGTGGATTTTTGTCCCAAAAGCTGGGATCTTTGGGTTTATCATATACTGTCTTGCTGAGGTCGCTTTCCCCCAGTCTATTCCACTGATCTTCCTTTCTGTTTCTTAGCCAGTACCAAATTGTTTTGATGACTGCTGCTTTGTAATATAGTTTTAGGTCAGGGACTGCAAGGCCCCCATCATATGTGTTTTTTTTTCATTATTTCCCTGGATATCCTTGATCTTTTGTTCTTCCAAATGAACTTTGTTATGGTTTTTTCTAAATCAGTGAAGAAGTATTTTGGTAGTTCAATGGGTATGGCACTAAATAGATAAATAAGTTTGGGTAGGATGGTCATTTTTATTATACTGGCTCGTCCTATCCATGAGCAGTTAATGTTTTTCCATTTGCTCAAGTCTAGTTTTAGTTGTGTGGCGAGTGTTTTGTAGTTGTGTTCATATAGTTCCTGTATTTGTCTTGGGAGGTAGATTCCTAGGTATTTTATTTTTGTCTAAGGTGATTTTGAATGGGATTTCTCTTTCTAGTTCTTGCTGCTGAGCTGTGTTGGAGATATATAGAAAAGCTGATGATGCCAGTCAAGTTATTTCTACCAGTTTGAAGCTATTTAATTTCTGGATCCCTTATCTAAAGCAGAGGTTCTTCACCTGGGGTCCATGAACTTGATTAAAAAAAAAATAATCCTGACCTTCCTTCTTAGACTCAATACAGTGAATTAGTTCCAAAAGGCAAAAAGAGTGGTAAGGGCTAGGCAGTCAGTGAGGGTTAAGTGACTTGCCCAGGGTCACCCAGCTGAGAAGAGTCAGAGGCCAGTTTTGAACCCAGGACCTCCCGTTCTATGAACTTGGGCTTTTAAAAAATATTTTGACATTCAATTTTTCATCTGTTTATCTGGGTTAGGCCCTTACAAAAGTGAACAATATGGAACTATGTTTTACATGATAATACATGTATAACCCAGATCAAATTTCCTGCCAGCACTGGAAGAGGGAAGGGAAGGGAGGGAGGGGGATAAATTCAATCATCTAACTTGGGAAAACTTATGTGGAAATTTGTAATGAAATTACAATAGTATGTAATTGGTAATAAAGAAATAAAAATATTTTGACAACTTTGTTTTATTAAAATTGGCTTTCCTTATAACTTTGTGTATGCTATGCCTTTAAAAGTATTATTTTGGGGGGGCAGCTGGGTAGCTCAGTGGATTGAGAACCAGCCCTAGAGACGGGAGGTCCTAGGTTCAAATCTGGCCTCAGACACTTCCCAGCTGTGTGACCCTTGGCAAGTCACTTGACCCCCATTGCCTAGCCCTTACCACTCTTCTGCCTTATTGACTCCTAGACAGAAGGTAAGGGTTTAAAAAAAAAAGTATTATTTTGAAGGCAGCTAGGTAGCTCAGTGGCTTGAGAGCCAGGCCTCAAACAGAAGGTCCCAGATTCAAATCTGGCTTCAGACACTTCCTAGCTGTGTGACCCTTAAGCAAGTTACTTAACCCCCATTGCCTAGCCCTTATCACTCTTCTGCCTTGGAACCAAAACACACTATTGATTCCAAGGCAGAAGGTAAGGGTTTAAAAAATATATATATATATATGTATATATATATATATATATATATATATATATATATATATGTATAATTCTGAGATGGAGTCCATAGGCTTGAATAGACTGTCAAAGGAGCCCATGGCCACAAAAAAGATGAAGAATTCCTGATTTAGAGGGTTAGTGAAGGGCCTAGTCTCCTCTCACCATTTTTATAGGTCAGTTACAAGGTATCTTGAGCAGTGGCTGAATCGTAGGCTCCCCAGTAGACTAGACTTTCAATAGCCAAAATATGATCATGTTTAAAAGACTAAGATGTGACTCTCAGTCACAGCTACAACCATAAATGGGAGTTATGGCACTTGAGGCAAATTCTGTTGCTGGAAAGGGTTAGAGGGAAGTTGAGACCAGTGAGTCCCGTCATTGCTGTCGATCCTGGAAATGCTGCGTGGGGTTGGTTCCCGGGCCAGGCAGTCCACGGATAGCCTGGCCAAATCTCTGAGCTTTTCTGGAGAGATCTCATCAACTGTATCATCACTGTCTACTGTGGCACGATCAAATTCCAGGGAAAGACGAAGTAATCGTTACTGCCTTTTGTGAAGTTTCTACAATTTCTGTTTGTTCAAAATGGAATCTACTGGAAAAAGTGGCAGCTGGGTTGCTTAATGGATACAGCCAAGAAGACTCATCTACCTGAATTCAAATCTGGCCTTAGCGTATGGCCCTGAGTGAGTCACTTCACCCTGTTTGCCTCAGTTTCCTCATCTATCAAATGAGCTGGAGAAGGAAATGGCGAGCCACTCCAGGATCTTTGCCAAGCCCCAAATGGGGTCACAAAGTGTCAGATGTTACTGAACAAGAGTGGGAACAGATGATAGAAAGGAAACCGTTGCCACAGAATCCTAGCAAAATAAGACGAATGCTACATTGTATTTGTGATAACTAGTGCACACTTTCCAAAGTGCTTTTCTATATAATCTTATTGCATATTGCATGAGTTCGTATTGTAAGACCAGTGTGACACTTTATTGTTGAATGTTATGAGTGGTCGTAAGTTACCATCCTTAAACATTTCCATGTTTGCAATCCCAGAAGGATGGATCTACTTAGACTCTCTTTGTAATAGTTGCCCAACTGATTCGCCTGTCTTACGTCTCTCTCTTCTCTGGTCTATCCTTTATGCTGAAGCCAAGTGATTTTCCTGAAGAACACATTTCCAAAATTAAATATTTAAAATAAAAAAAGAACAAATGCACTGAACAAGTACATCCCCTGACCCGAGAAACTCCTTTACCTCTAGGATCAAATACAAAGTCTTCGGTTTCCTATTCAAAGTCCTTTACGGTGTGTGTGTGTCCAACCTACTTTTCATCCTTAAACAATATTCCCTTTCTCACATTTTACATCTTAGCCAAACTGGCCTTTTGAGAGCTAGTTCTCGTAGCTGACACTCTGTCACTTGTCTAGTACTGTGTCCACTACCCATGCCAGGGATGTGCTTCTTCAAGTCGTCTCTGTCTATTGGGATTCCCTATTTGCTTTCAAAACTTAGCTCAGGCTAAGCCTTTACATGAAGTCTTCCCTAATCTGCCCTCTCTCACGTGCTAATCTCTCTCCTCTCCCTATGACTTTGTATATATTTTGTGTATATGCTACATATACTTTTGTGGGCACTTCTTGTTTTCTTTGGTAGAACGCCCTTGAGGGCTGAGACTATTTCCTTTCTATCTTTGTATCCCTGTAGGCCTAGTAGTAGTGCTTGGCACATAGTAGGTGCTTAATGAACACTTAAAAAAATTAATTAATTAGTTTGTTACATTAAAATTCCCATGGGGACACTGAAGTGGTTCAGTGGATGGAGAGTCAGGCCTAGAGACGAGAGGTCCAGGGTTCAAATGTGGCCTCAGACACTTCCTAGCTGTGCGACTCTGGGCAAGTCACTTAACCTCCATTGCCTAGCCCTTACTGCTCTTCTGCCTTAGAACTAATACCCAGTATTGATTCTAAGACAGAAAGGAAAGGTTTTTTAAAAATCCCAGGTCTTTCCGTCCCTCCCCTGGACAAGGCATCATTTGACCAAAAAAGATAATAATAAATCTATATGTAAACTATGTCTTGTTTGTTTGTATTTATCAATTCTTTCTCTGGAGGTAGACGTATACAAGTCATTCTGCAAACACTATTTCTGTTGCTGTATATAAATGTTCTCTTGATTCTGTTTCTTTCATTATTCATAATTTCATGCAGGTTTTTCCATGTTTTTTTTAAATTAACTTGCAAAGGTGTCTTCAGAAAAACCTGGAAAGATTTACATGAACTGATGCAGAATGAAATGAGCAAAACCAGGGAAACATTGTATACAATATGAGCAATATTGTATGATGCTCGACTGTAAAAGGCTTAGTTATTCTCTGCAATACAATGATCCAAGATAGTTCTGAAGGATTGTGATGTGTAATAAGTAATGTTTAAAAATTTTTTTTCAAGTGAGGTGTGCATCCCTTCAAAACCTCTTCTCACGTGACTAGTAGATTCCTCACTATTTGCCTCTAAACCCATAATTGAGGCAGCCATTTCAGAAAGATGATCTATAAATGAAGCTGTATGTTCCCCTTTATTTTGCATGAGTTTGTCAACCCTTGCCCATGCATTGGGCTTCAAGCAACAGAGCTGAATAGCTTGGAGCAAGTCTTCCCTACATTTCCTGTGGTAGGTCATGCTTGTGGGATTTGCGAAATCAAGGTCTTCCCTTTGCTCCTGTCAACATGGCATTTAGGAATGCCAAACTTGTTACCTAGTGAGCTCTGATGAACCCCAATTTTCCGGACTAGCTTGGAGACCCCAAAGCTTGCACTTATTCCCTTTTCCCATGGGAATCAACCCTGAAGGGAATCCCAAGTGAGAAGTTTCAGACTGAGTTGGGGACCCTCTGGGGAATGACAATCCTAGTTGGGTGAGACTTCTCTTACACCTTAGCCTCTAGCTGACTGCTTTCCCAAGCTTGAATGTATCCTGTCAGTGTAGTGTGAACACTCCCATTTTCTCTGTAGCTATTGTGAGAGCAATCATCTTTCCTTGTCCCTGGACTCCCCAAATGGTATATAGGCTCCCCAAGTTCTTGTGTTCCTCGGAGTCCCTCTTGAGTCCCTCTTGAGTCGGTGGCACTCTTGAGTCGGTGGTCAGTGACCAGGGCGTCCAGACTCCGTGCACTCTCAGGGAGCAGCTCTGTTGTCACAACTTAGTAGCACTAACCTAACCCCTTTTCCCTCGATTAAAGAGTGATTTTTGACTATTTAATAGTTCTGCGTTTTGTTTTGTTTTTTTTCCTATTTGACATAATGGAGGTCCCACCAAGCTCCGAAGTCCCGGCGGCCTGAGCCCTCCCGCTAACGAGGACCCCGAGACTTGAGGTATGTCACACAAGCCGTTTGGGGTTGGGTCAGGAGGCCGGTGAGCAAGGGCATCTCGTGTTTGCGAGCCGCTCTTTAATTAAGGGATTATTAGTTGGGCATCTATGGGGTACACAGCCGCATCGTCCATAGCCATTCAGGTGCTATCGGACATGGGTAACAGCTTGTCTTTTGTCCCCCAACGAAAGGTGGGACAACAGCCCAAAGAACCACCTAGAAATCGAGCCGCAAGTTACATGGTTTCGAAGTATGGACCTGATGCAAGCAAGTATTTAGATAACTAGCAAACAGTGACAAAGGCCAATCCGAAGGTAAGCTGGCCAAGGTGGGGTTCATTTGATGAGGCAAGAATATTGTTTCTATAGTCTGTTTTAAGCAAAGCAGGTCGAGAGATTGAAGAAGAAGAAGAAGTCTTCAACCAATGGCTCGAGGAATGTACCTGAAGAAAAACCAGGGTCAGAACGGGAGAAGGGTAAGAACAAGAGAGAGGTGAGGGCCAGGAGAACTGGTCAGAGTGCCGAATGGTTGGCTGAAAGCTTTGAATGGGAAACTGGAGTTGGAGGGTGAAAGCTGAGTGTTCAATCGAGGGTTGATTAAAATAGATAAGTTTCTTCATGAATTAAAATTTTGGATTTCTTCCCAAATTTTCCTGTGGGCTTTTGCTTCTATTGTATTTCTAATGGGTGGTACTTGATAATTTAGTGACATCCTTTAGTGGAAAAATGTTTTCAGGTTCACTATCAGACTTTGTGTCCTTGTCACTGTCATTTCCCTTTGCATTAACCTTTGTTTTCTTTGCCTTTCTCTTTCTCTTTGGGTGCACTATCTGTCTGGCCATTGTTCTTGTCCTTAATCTGGTATAGCCTTGCTCAATTCCTCAAACATGTTCTTAAGAACATTTTCCAAGTTAGTCTCCACCACCATTATCTGTGCTGCCTTTTTGGGGATTACAAATCTATAGATATTCTTCAAATAGGTCAGAGTCTGTAAAGCTGCCATAGAAATGATGTCAACTTGAGTCAAAATCTGCCAGAGTATAGTTTTAGTTTGAAATGGCAACTGGAGTATGAACATTATGGTGTTGCCAAGAAAATCCAGAGAATCAACAATCATGGTGGTGAGTTTGCGACAGAGGATGTTAGAGACCTCAAAATCCAATAATGGCTGCAAGCACAAGAGCTCCACAGAGCATTTGCTTAAACATTTTTTCTGTTGTTTCTTAGGGATTGTAAAGTTCAGTCTTTTAGGGGTGCCACACTGTAATAGATGATATTGGAGGGTATATTTGGTGGCTACTAGAGAACTAATGGATCCGGTAGTTATCTTCTTTTTGCCTACCCTCCTCCCGTTTCTAAAACCTTCCTTCCACCCCTCTTCCAATCTTTCCTCCCCTCGGATGTGCACCCATGGGGTTCGGGAAGGATACCTTTCCCAAGAATGCAAGACTCCAATAGTTAGCTTAAAAACAAAAAGAGAAATGTATTCATTTGCAGAGTAATGTTTGCCACTCTGTAAATTCTCTCCCTGGGTCCTGGCCTCTCACCTCCAGCCTGAGTCCCCAAGTCCAGCCTTTATCCTCTGGGTTTTTAATAGTCAGGGAAAGGGGATTCCTGAAATCGAAGGGGATGTCCCAGGCCCTGCCTCGCTCCCTTTGTAATATGATATCGGGGGTCCTCCTGCCGCCACAGGGCTACAGTTCCACATCCCCACGCTGCACAATAGAATTCTCCCCCTGATTTGCATGATGGTGGCCCTGTAGATGGGCAAGCACAGACAGGAGCTTCTGATAGATACAGAGTCCCTGATGGGGTTGCACATGAAAGGGTCTGTGAGGGATCTGTCCATTCACTCCCAAATTAATCACACAAATCAAAAAAGGATTTTGAGGGTTTTTCTCCACCCGGGGGAGGTGGGGGAGGTGAGGGATGGGTGGCCTGAACAGTTTGAGTGAGAGTTTTCCTGAGCTTATCCAAAGGCTTTAGGGAAGAGAACAGATATTGGTTATCGCATTCAGTCAAATTTTCTAGTCCCAATTTAGGAAGGAGGGGAGGGGGGGGTCTACCAGACAGAATTTCAAATGGGGTAATACCTTGTGCATATGGGGTGCACCGGGCCCTCAGGAGGGCGAAGGGGAGGAGGCTTACCCAGTTCTCTATAGACTCTAGGACTAATTTTGTCATGGTCTCCTTCTAAGTGCTGAGTCACCCTGGCTACCAAAGCAGGCCCATTATCTGACCCTCGTCCCAATGGGAGTCCAAACCCAGGAATGCTCTCTGACATTCATTTCTTAACTACCACTGAGGCAGTTTCATGCTTTGTTGGATATGCTTCTACCCAACCTGAAAAGGTGTCTACCAGGACTAAAAGGCACTTGTACCCATATGTTCCTGCCTTGAATTCTGTAAAATCTGCCTCCCACTGTTCTCCTGGCTCCAGCCCTCTTCACCGGGTGCCTCTGGTTCCTTTGGTCCCCCCTTTCTGATGAACCCATGCACATGTTTCACATCTCTAAGTGATATCTTTGCAGATTGGGTGCATATTATGAAAGTCAAAGTGTCTGTCCAGCATATCACTGTTTTGTGCCTCGCCTATGTGCAGTGTCATGTATTCCTTTTGCTAGCTGTCTCCCCACTGCTTCTGGTAAGTGAGGCCTGCCATCTGGCAGGCCCAGCCATCCAAAGGGGAAGCACACAGCCTCCGGGAGGGCCAGAATCTCAGGCCCCACCTGGTTCAGTGCCCCCTGCTGTCCCATCTCCAAATATCTAAGGGAAAAAGGGCGAAGGTCCAGATCTTCTGTAGCTTCCTCAGTGCTGAGTATGGGTGTAGCTCTGTCCCTACCTATTGTCAGGAGAGGGGGATTGGCTCTAGGCAATGTCCAGGGCTTGCAGGCTGGAATGGTTGCCAAGTTTACAAATGCCTACGAACACATATCTCACAGGGGAGTAGCCAAAACTGGAACAGGGAGGAGAAGGCCGCAGACACAGGGTCTCTAGGGGCGGGTCCTCAGTGAATGCTGCGGTCCCAGGTCGGTGGAGACCCGCTTGGAGATCTGAAGGGTGTCCAGCCACCGCTTCCCCCAATGGGCAGAGACAGGTCACAAGGGGGCGAGCCAGCCCCTAAGACAGAAGTGCGGAAACCAGGACTGGGACAAAAACTAGAACAGCCGATAGAAATAGACCATTAATACAACAGCAATTAATATTACACATTTGCATTTGGGATGGTTCTGTTAAAGAATATCCCTTTGCAACATCTATAAACACTGGAGTAACCACATTTTACAGATGTATTCCTTTACCTCAGATTCTGGGGGAAATTCAAGAAAGCTTTGAGCTATACTTCCAAGCTCCAGATCCAAACTTCAAAAAAAAAAAAAAAGGCTGCAAATACAAGCCATCTATGAATAAACTTCACCTACTTCTCAAAGTATGTTCCTAACAATTTGAGAATTTCCAATTATTAGCGTTGTTTGAGGAAATGGAAACTTTAATATCACAATTTGCATTATGTGCTGATTATGGGAGTGCTGAATTAAGTAGCTCCATAGTAATTATAAAGCAGGGCTGTATCATCTCCTGGACCTAAGCCATCTGAAAGACTAAGACAAGGCCATGCAGGAATCACTTCAGGGTAACTGTCCGGAGAAATTAAAGAATCATGTGTGATTTTTCCCACAACACATATATTACTTTTATATATATTATCCCTAAATTACAGATCCGATTATGAGAGCAGAACACTTATCTGTTCTTTCATCTTCTCTCTCCCTCTGTGTGTGTCTCTCTGTCTCGCTCTCTCTTTCTTCCTTCAAAAACCCATTCTTGCTTTACAAACCCACATACTAAAGCTTTATGGACTTTAGCTCAAAGTCCCTTTCTTCCAAATTCAAATCCAACACACCATCCCACCTTCTCTGACTAACCTAAGTCAAACAAACATACTGGTGATATCGCTTCAATTGCTAATTGGTAACCCAAAGAATTCTGATTTAAAGGATGACATCATTGAACCACTATCTTTAGCAGAGTGCTCATCCAGTATAAATTTCAATTCATAGTACAAATTGGTAAACTGAGGTAACCACTGAGTAGTGAACAAAATCTATGGCACAGGTTTACAATGAGCTTTTGTTCACATCTAAACAATACTTAAACATATATTTTGGCAGCCACTCACATAACAATCATAAAATTCTGAGCAAGCATTTTTCACATGTATGCCATTTTTAACATCCTACCCACTCTTTGGCTACTCTTTGCAACATATATCCTTATACACATCAAAATGTAATCCAAATATCAACCATCAAATCTCCAAAACTCGTGTGAGGCAACTTATAAATTACATATCACTCAACTCATTTTATCATTCTGGACCTGGAATGTTTGCATTAAGGTTCCACAGCTTCAAACATGCTTCTTGGTCAGACAGGGCTGGCAATATTTGCTTGCTTGGGCACCTTAAAACCTCCAAATTATACAATTAAAATCTACTCATCTTTAAGTTCTATCACACAGTGATTGTTAACCTTTTAGATCCCTATTTCAGTCCCTAAGTATCTGTGCGGGAAAATTACAAGCACCTTTTTTCTCCATCCTGTGTACAAGGAAGGGGTTAATAGCTTCTGAGCAATTGATCCTAAGGCTGCTTGGCTTGATTTAGATTTTATTTTATTTTTTTTTAATATATATTTTATTTGATCATTTCCAAGCATTATTCGTTAAAGACATAGATCATTTTCTTTTCCTCCCCCCACCCCCCATAGCCGACGCGTAAGTACACTGGGCATTAGATGTTTTCTTGATTTGAACCCATTGCTTTGTTGATAGTATTTGCATTAGAGTGTTCATTTAGAGTCTATCCTCTGTCATGTCCTCTCAACCTCTGTATTCAGGCAGTTGCTTTTTCTCGGTGTTTCCACTCCCATAGTTTATCCTTTGCTTATGAATGGTGTTTTTTTCTCCTGGATCCCTGCAAGTTGTTCAGGGATATTACACCGCCACTAATGGAGAAGTCCATTACGTTCGATTATACCACAGTGTATTAGTCTCTGTGTACAATGTTCTCCTGGTTCTGCTCCTCTCGCTCTGCATCACTTCCTGGAGGTTGTTCCAGTCTCCATGGAACTTCTCCACTTTATTATTCCTTTTAGCACAATAGTATTCCATCACCAACATATACCACAGTTTGTTCAGCCATTCCCCAATTGATGGGCATCCCCTCGTTTTCCAGTTTTGGGCCACCACAAAGAGCGCAGCTATGAATATTTTTGTACAAGTCTTTGTGTCCATTATCTCTTTGGGGTACAGACCCAGCAGTGCTATGGCTGGGTCAAAGGGTAGATATTCTTTTAGCACCCTTTGGGCATAGTTCCAAATTGCCCTCCAGAATGGTTGGATCAGTTCACAGCTCCACCAGCAATGAATTAATGTCCCTATTTTGCCACATCCCCTCCAGCATTCATTACTTTCCTTTGCTGTTATGTTAGCCAATCTGCTAGGTGTGAGGTGATACCTCAGAGTTGTTTTGATTTGCATCTCTCTGATTATAAGAGATGTAGAACACTTCTTCATGTGCTTGTTAATAGTTTTGATTTCTTTCTCTGAGAACTGCCTATCCATTTCCCTTGCCCATTTATCAATTGGAGAATGGCTTGATTTTTTGTACAATTGATTTAGCTCATTATAAATATGAGTAATTAAACCTTTGTCAGAGGTTTCTATGAAGATTTTTTCCCAATTTGTTGTTTCCCTTCTGATTTTAGTTATATTGGTTTTGTTTGTACAACAGCTTTTTAGTTTGATGTAGCCAAAATGATTTATTTTACATTTTGTGATTCTTTCTATATCTTGCTTGGTTTTAAAGCCTTTCCCCTCCCAAAGGTCTGACATGTATACTATTCTATGTTTACCCAATTTACTTATGGTTTCCTTCTTTATGTTTAAGTCACTCACCCATTTTGAATTTATCTTGGTGTAGGGTGTGAGGTGTTGATCTATTCCTAGTCTCTCCCACACTGTCTTCCAATTTTCCCAGCAGTTTTTATCGAATAGTGGATTTTTGTCCCCAAAGCTGGGATCTTTGGGTTTATCGTATACTGTCTTGCTGAGGTCGCTTTCCCCCAGTCTATTCCACTGATCTTCCTTTCTGTTTCTTAGCCAGTACCAAATTGTTTTGATGACTGCTGCTTTGTAATATAGTTTTAGGTCAGGGACTGCAAGGCCCCCATCATATGTGTTTTTTTTTCATTATTTCCCTGGATATCCTTGATCTTTTGTTCTTCCAAATGAACTTTGTTATGGTTTTTTCTAAATCAGTGAAGAAGTATTTTGGTAGTTCAATGGGTATGGCACTAAATAGATAAATAAGTTTGGGTAGGATGGTCATTTTTATTATATTGGCTCGTCCTATCCATGAGCAGTTAATGTTTTTCCATTTGTTCAAGTCTAGTTTTAGTTGTGTGGCAAGTGTTTTGTAGTTGTGTTCATATAGTTCCTGTGTTTGTCTTGGGAGGTAGATTCCTAGGTATTTTATTTTGTCTAAGGTGATTTTGAATGGGATTTCTCTTTCTAGTTCTTGCTGCTGAGCTGTGTTGGAGATATATAGAAAAGCTGATGATTTATGTGGGTTTATTTTGTATCCTGCAACTTTGCTAAAGTTGTTGATTATTTCAATTAGCTTTTTGGTTGAATCTCTAGGATTCTTTAAGTAGACCATCATGTCATCCGCAAAGAGTGATAACTTGGTCTCCTCCTTGCCTATTTTGATGCCTTCAATTCCTTTATCTTCTCTAATTGCTACTGCTAGTGTTTCTAGTACAATGTCAAATAATAGAGGTGATAATGGGCATCCTTGTTTCACTCCTGATCTTATTGGGAATGCATCTAGTTTATCCCCATTGCAGATGATATTAGCTGTTGGTTTTAGATATATACTGTTTATCATTTTTAGGAATGACCCTTCTATTCCTATGCTTTCTAGTGTTTTTAATAGGAATGGGTGTTGTATTTTATCAAAGGCTTTTTCTGCATCTATTGAAATAATCATGTGATTCTTGCTAGTTTGCTTGTTGATGTGGTCAATTATGTGGATGGTTTTCCTAATGTTGAACCAGCCCTGCATCCCTGGTATGAATCCTACTTGATCATGGTGAATGATCCTTCTGATCACTTGCTGGAGTCTTTTTGCTAGTATCCTATTTAAGATTTTTGCATCTATATTCATTAGGGAGATTGGCCTATAGTTTTCTTTCTCTGTTTTTGACCTGCCTGGTTTTGGAATCAGTACAATGTTTGTGTCGTAAAAGGAGTTTGGTAGAACTCCCTCTTTGCTTATTATGTCAAATAGTTTGTATAGTATTGGGATTAACTGTTCTCTGAATGTTTGATAGAATTCACAGGTGAATCCATCAGGCCCTGGGGACTTTTTCTTAGGAAGTTCTTTGATGGCTTGTTGGATTTCAATTTCTGATATGGGATTATTTAGGAATTCTATTTCCTCTTCTGTTAGTCTAGGCAGTTTGTATTTTTGTATATATTCATCCATTTCTCCTAAATTGGTGTATTTATTGCCATATAATTGGGCAAAGTAATTTCTAATGATTGCCTTAATTTCCTCCTCATTGGAGGTGCTGTCCCCCTTTTCATCTTTAATGCTGTGAATTTGCTTTTCTTCCTTCCTTTTTTTAATTAGATTGACCAGTACCTTGTCTATTTTGTTTGTTTTTTCAAAGTACCAGCTTCTTGTCTCATTTATTAAATCAATAGTTCTATCACTTTCGATTTTATTAATTTATCCCTTAATTTTTAGGATTTCTAATTTGGTTTTCTGCTGGGGGGTTTTAATTTGATCGCTTTCCAGTTTTTTCATTTGCATTTCCAATTGATTGATCTCTGCTCTCCCTTGTTTGTTAATATAAGCATTCAGGGATATGAATTTACCTCTGATTACCGCTTTGGCTGCATCCCAAAAGGTTTGAAAGGATGTTTCGCCATTGTCATTTTCCTCAATGAAATTATTAATTGTTTCTATGATTTCTTCTTTAACTAAACGGTTTTGGAGTATCATATTGTTTAATTTCCAATTGGTTTTAGATTTGGTTTTCCATGTACCATTACTAATCATTATTTTTATTGCCTTGTGATCTGAGAAGGCTGCATTCATTATTTCTGCTTTTCTGCATTTGTGTGCTATGTTTCTGTGACCTAATGTATGGTCAATTTTTGTGAATGTGCCATGTGGTGCTGAGAAGAAGGTGTATTCCTTTTTATCCCTATTTATTTTTCTCCATATGTCTATTAATTCTAATTTTTCTAAGATTTCATTCACTTCTTTTACCTCTTTCTTATTTATTTTTTGATTTGATTTATCTAAATTTGATAATGGTTGGTTTAAGTCTCCCACTAGTATGGTTTTATTGTCTATTTCTTCCTTCAATTCTCCTAGTTTCTCCATTAGAAATTTGGGTGCTATATTATTTGGTGCATACATATTGATTAATGATATTTCCTCATTGTCTATAGTCCCTTTTAACAAAATATAATTACCTTCCCTATCCCTTTTGATCAGGTCTATTTTTGCATTGGCTTTATCAGATATCATGATTACCACTCCTGCCTTCTTTCTATCAGCTGAAGCCCAGAAGGTCTTACTCCATCCTTTAATTCTGACCTTGTGGGTGTCAACCCGCCTCATGTGTGTTTCTTGAAGACAACATATGGTAGGGTTTTGGATTCTAATCCATTCTGCTATTCGTCTACGTTTTATGGGTGAGTTCATCCCATTCACGTTCAAAGTTATGATTGTCATTTGTGGACTCCCTGGCATTTTGATAGCCTTCCCTAATTCTAACCTTTTCTTCTTCGGCTCTACCTTTTAGTCCAGTGATTTACTTTGAATCAGTCCCCCTTGTCCCCTCCCTTGATGTTTCCCTTTTTAGTCCCTCCCTTTTTGTTCCCTCCCCCTCCCCCCTCTCTTTCCCTCCCTTTTTGTTCTCCCTCTCCCCCTCCCCCCCTTGGTTTTCCCTTCTCCTTACCCTTGTTGGGTAAGATAGAATTCAAGATCCCAATGGATCTGGATGTTTTTCCCTCTCAGAGCTGATTTCCCTGAGATTGAGGTTTAAGTAACCCCCCCCTCTCTTCCTCTCCTTCTTATAGGAGTTTTCTTCCCCTCCCCTTCCCATGTGAATCTTTGTGTGAGAATGATTATTCTATTTGGTCTTTCTTTACCCCCTATTTATACATTACATTTTCCCCACATATTAGTATACATAGGTTGATATAAATGTAGTCCTTATAGAAGAGAGTTTGAGTAAAGGGAGAAGATAACATTTTCCCCTTTCCTTAATATTTACCTTTTCAGGTATTCCTTGCTCTTTGATTTTCGGTATCAAACTTTCCACAGAGCTCTGGTCTTTTCTTTGCAAAAAGTTGGAAGTCTTCTATTTTGTTGAATGCCCATACTTTCCCTTGGAAGTATATAGTCAGTTTTGCTGGGTAGCTGATTCTTGGTTGGAGACCCAGCTCTCTTGCCTTTCTGAAGATCATGTTCCATGCCTTACGATCATTCAGAGTAGAACTTGCAAGGTCTTGTGTGACCCTGATTGGCATTCCTTTATATCTAAATTGTCTTTTTCTGGCTTCCTGTAGGATTTTTTCTTTTGTTTGATAGCTTTGGAATTTGGCAATTACATTCCTGGGAGTTGTCTTTTGGGGGTTTAGTGTAGAAGGTGTTCTGTGAGCTCTGTCAGTGGCTGTATTGCCCCCTTGTTCTAGCATCTCTGGGCAATTTTCTTTGATTATATCTTGTATCACGATGTTGAGTTTGGTGTTTATTTCTGACTTTTCTGGAAGTCCAATTATTCTTAAATTATCCCTTCTCCCCCTATTTTCCAGATCTATCACCTTGTCAGTGAGATATTTTATGTTCTCTTCTAATTTCTTGGTATTTTGGCTTTGCTTTATTAATTCTTGCTCTTTTACACGATCGTTGTCTTCCAGCTGCCTGATTCTGGCCTTTAAAGCCTGGTTTTCCTTTTCAGTTTCATCATACCGGTTTTGTAGATGCGTGAATTTCTTTTGCATTATTTCCAACTTTTCCTCCCAGAAGGCTTCCATCTTTTTGGTCATTTCTGATTCAAATTCTTCATAGGTTTATGGAGAGTTTCCATTTCCTTTGGAAGGTTTTGGAGCATTTTCTTTTATATTATCTTCTATCTGCTCTGTATTTTGTATTTTGGCTCCATAGAATGTGTCCAAAGTCGCCCCTTTCTTCTTATTTTTCTTGGTATTTTGGGGCTTCTGTGGTTCTGTGGAGTTTGCCATTTCTGAATGTGGAGGATTAGTTTTTCTTGTCTCTGTCTGGTGTTCAGAGGCTTTAGTCCTGGGCAGATGGTTCTATGAGCTTTCCCTGGGTTAAACTGAATATGCCTCACTGGAATTGGAATGGAAGGGTCGGACCACGAGGCCACACTCTCCCCCCGGCTCGCTTTCCGGAAGTTGTCTTCAGAATCGCTGGCCGTGAGGCTGTTTCGTCGGCCTTCGGGGGGATGGGCTGCAGCTTTCCCAAGCTCTAGGGCAAGGACTTTCACTGAGACTTGGATAGCAGGATCCAGCCCATGAGGCTGTCTTGCCCACCCTGAGGGTTGCTGTTGTTTCGACCAGCTCTCTGCAGCGGAAGCCCCAGGCAGTAACTTTCACCGGGACTGTAGAAGGCCCTGAGGGTTGTTGTTCTGCGGCGGACCCTGCTCTCTGAGCCCGGCCGGGCTGCGGCTTCCGGGAGCCTTGGACTCTGCGCTCCTACCCCTGAGGTCCGAGGGATCTCGGGTTCTGGCTTTTGAGAGGAGCCGTACCTTTTGAACCGGGTCCAGGTCCAGGAGGAGGGTTCCCAGGGTCTGTGCTGTTGATCGTTTTGAATTTCGGCGCCTTAGGAGCTTATAGTTTGAGATCGGTCGGGAAGGGTTTTCCGGAGATCTGAACTTTAGCTTTCTCTAAGCTGCCATCTTAACCGGAAGTCGATTTAGATTTTATTACATAGGAACCTTGTTCCATTCCCTCTTTAACCAGTGAGCTCACTATAATGTAAAAGTTTGAATGTATCAAACCCCCTTCATCCTAATTTAGTCTCAGTGGATTTCAGTTTGAATCCCACACTTCCAAATAACTCTGACTAAGTCCTTTAGTAATGTTTCAGTGCGACCAAACTGAGGTGCAAAGCATTTACCTGTACTTCTCTCAAACCTGTCTAAAGTAGAATAGACCCTCCAGTTTAGTCTCTTTCTAGCTCAAAACATTGCTACATTCCTAATTTAAATCCATCAACATTATTCCAATTTATAATTTGTTGTGTCTGTTTCACGAACTAGAAGTCATAGTATCAATTAGTAGCTCTATTCATTACTCTTATTGAAGTGGAGCACTTCATAAAATGAATCCAGACACCCCCAAATTCAATTATTAACTTATATAGATAGGTGATAAGACATAAAGTTATTTCCCTTCCCATGTACTTACTCACTTTTCCCTAGTTAGCTTCATGTTACCTGGCATTCCAGCCTGACCTTTGATATATCTGAAGCTGGACTGTATTTAATCCCCATGACAAGCCCGCTTGATTTCAGGGCTGGTTAAATTTGTCTTGTTAAGGGAGGACATACAGTTTGTATATCATATACCCTTAACCTATTTTGGTGGAAAACTTAATTCTCTTCATAATACAAATGCATACATAGTTTGCATTCACTCAGCATTACTAATTTCCAGCATTTGGTATCCGAATACATACATGTTCAGCTCTAGATTACAAATTCCTTCCTATACATTTTGCACATTTAAAAACAATTCATATAACCTCGATCAGAGACAACATCATTTAAAAACTTCCTCTTTTGTAAAATATCAAATTCTTAGCACTTATATCATTAAATCCCATGCACAGATTAACCACTTTAAGAGCTTCTTGTGTCATATGATTTCTTGCTGTTAGTTCTGACAGCACCTACATTAAAAGAAATCTGATTTGAAAGATTCCAAAGTTTAAATTCTAGAATAAGTTCTCATCAACATAACAACTTTTTCTGAATGACTTTTCCATCTATAAAGTAGCCAGTACAATTTCTGCCCATGCAGAATAAACGTTCCTCTATCAATCACACTTGGACAATTCTCAAATTCACTGAAACCATTATGCATTGCAAGGTTTAACAAAACAGACTTCTAACGAGGAGTTTTTGTGCTCAATGAAAATCTGGCAACATTTCACACTTCACTTGACAAACAGTAACGCATAAAATTACATTTGTACCATATCAAAAGCATTAGCAATCCTCCCAAATTGAGAATTCATTCTCAATGAAAATTGCTAACTGTGGAGTAAGAATCTCCCTTTTCTGCTCAGAATTTTCTCTCTTTGGCTCCTTTGGGGGCCCATCTAAAGGGCAAAAGAGGGAAAAATCATTGAACAGGTATTTGCTTTTGTCCTCTGCTGAGGATTTTTGACAGCGGAAAGTTCAAGCTTGCAACTCCCCCTTTTTACATAGAGACGAGACTGTGACAAAGACAAAGATAAACAGTAACATACAATGCTGCATGCTTTAAGAGGAAAAAAATAGGTGTTTATAGGATCTATTCTTAAGGAAAAAAATTTTTTTGCAGGGAGAAAATTCATTAAAACAGTTTCAGAATACTTGGAGAAGCTGTGATGAGCTAAGCCATCTGATTTGCTGAGCTGAGGATCTTTTCGGAACTGATCTCTCAAAACTGACTTTTTTTTTTTTTAATGATTTCTACCAAAATGCTCTTGTAGTATCTGGACAAAACTATCTGCTCCCAATAGGGTTGGAGGTGAGCTTTCCTGAGGCTGGCTGGTTTTTTCAAGGAAGGACTTGTAAATCCCCTCCTCTTCAGCTTGCCCTGGGACACAGCCCAGCCCTTCTCCCATAGTCTGCCTTGTTGGGATGCAGTTGGAGGGAGCAGGGAACAGCCACTACAAAAGAAATTCCCGTCTGCACCTTAAACTCTTTTTGCCTCTTTCTTTGTTTCATTTAACCACACAAAAACAACAAAGACTCAACAGAGACCTATAGGCCACACTCTCTCACACATTCATACACCTTTGAACCCGAAGGTTCCCCAGAAGTCACTGAAAGACGTCTCTTTAGTGACCTGGCTGTGGGACTAAGCTGCGTCCAGCAACCCAACAGCCTCTACTGAATCCGGATTTGCAGAACAGAATAGCACTCCATGGCCAACAGGACTCTAGGGCCCAAACAGAACTTCAGGACTGAACCTTCAAGCAGGCAGACTACTAGAGTAAAACAGGCCCTGGGACAAAACAAAACAGAATTCTAGAGAAACAGAGCTAACTTACCAGAGCAGAGCAGAACAGAACAGATGTTCCAAAATCAGCCTAAATTTTGGTCAAAAGCTTCAAATACCAGAACCAGGGGCGGGCTCCAGAGAGGACACCATTCACTTCCTTGGATTTCTGACCGGGATTTGGGAAATGCATACTCTCCAAGTCCGCACTCAGAAACACCCCCGAAGGGGATAAGGGCTCAAGTCTCCTTCACAGGCCCCGGCATAGCTAAAGCTGCCCAAGTATAATTTGGGTTACAACCCCAGCTGTTCAACCGTAAGCCGTGGACCCAGAGACTTGTTCCCACGCAAGAATACACACACTCTTACAGCAGCCCTCTCCAAAGTCCCGAGGCTTGATAGCTCGCTGCGGGGCTCCCACTGAAACGGGACACTTCACAAATGAGTTCAAACACCTAGAATATTGATTATTGGAACCATAATGTATTAATAAATAAGAGAAAGAAAGAATCTACCAGCTGGGACAGAATTCCCTAATGGAATACTGCGTTGGTTTGACATTCAAGACCAGAGTATATACACTGCAGAGTTCTTCTCTAACAAACAAACCTTAACACAGGAATGTGGGGTCTGAGATGGGAGGGACTCTTCTTAGAATTAGGATGGGGCTGTTAACCAAGGAGTGTTTATCTTAGTCAAATGTTAGTTCACTGGCCCTTTGCTATTCCTGAAATTCCTCTTTTGTCTCTTGCCACCCAAACTGAGCAGAAAGCATTTTGTTATCTGCCCCAAACATCTTGTCCTTCTGGAGGGAAGGAAACACCAGGTCTGTCCCCTAAAAATGTGGACAGGGGTACTTTTTCCATCTGTGGTCTTTTGGGGGCTACTTCAGATGCCCAGGGAAAGAGGAAGTAATTAGGAAATAATATTTTCATAGCTAATAATCCATTTAATCACAGTGATATTTCCCCATGAACTAGGCTACCGAGTGTTCCAGCCAAGCAGAACTTGTACGGTGTCATAGCTATAATACGCCTAAAGCTTGCAAAAGCTCAGTGCCACAGTCATTATTATATCACAGTAAGATGCAGTTATACAAAGCATATTAAGAGTAACCTAAATCAGAGGTTTCGAGCTAATACAAAGCAAATAGGAGCAATAAGTCAATCTCTGTTCCAAATAGAACTCTCACGATGAAACAAGCTCAGCTACGAACAAACAGGAAGACTCTTCAATAAAAGGCATACTGTATACTCAATCCTATCCCTAGTTCTACAAAACCCTATAATACACCTACAGCTAAGGAAATCTCAGTCCCACAGTCATTCTTATATCGTGTCAAGACCCAGTTATACATCGTATATGAATGTTAACCTTAACCATTGGTTTTAAACTAATACAAAGCAATTAGGACCCAAAACTCACTCTCCCAAATGTAACTCTCACGATGAAACTAATTCAAATATGATCATAAAGGTTCTTCAATAAAAGGCAGAATTCATACTTCATCCTATCCGCAGCACAAAAAAAAAAAAAACAACCTATACTACACCAAAAGCCTGTGAAAGCTCAGTGCCAGGGTCATTCTTAAAGAACAAAGACGCAGTGATAGGTTTTAGGCTAATACAAAGTAAATAGGAGTAATAAATCAATCTCTGTCCCAAATGTAACTATCTCAATGAAACAGACGCAAATACAAACATGAAGACTCTGAAATGAAAGGCAGAATCCATACTTGATATTATTTCCAGCACTACAAAAACGTACACTAGACCCAACGATAAGGAAAGCTAATACAAGGAAAATTGGACCAAGAACTCCAACTCTGTTCCATATGTAACTCTCTCGATGAAACAGACTCAACTACGATGAAACATGAAGACGCTTCAATTAAAGGTTGAAATCACACTTTATTCTATCCCTACACTTACAAAAAGCTACAATACACCTAAAGCTTAGGAAGTCTCAGTCCCACATCATTCTGAAACCAAAATGAGACCCAATTCAACAAAGTATATTAATATAAAATCAACCATAGGCTTTAAACAAATAGAAAGCAAACACGAGCAATAACTCCATCTCTGTCCCAAATGAAACAAACTCAAATCCGAACAAACATGAAAACTCTTCAATGAAAGACAGAAATCACACTTTATCATATACCTAGGCACTACAAAAAGCTGTAATACACTAAACCTTGGGAAATTTCAGTCCCACATCATTCTGAATCCAACCCCCCCTCCCCTTCTTCAATGAATAGTAATATTTAACCTCAACCATAGGTTTAAAAATAATAGAAATCAAATAGAAGGAATAACTCCATCTCTGTCCCAAATGTAATTATCTAAATGAAATAAACTCAAATCCGAACAAACATGAAGACTCTTCAATAAAAGGGGAAAATCACACTGTATCCGTTCCCTGCCCTTCAAAAACCTACAATGCACCGAAAGCGTAGGAAATCTCGGTACCACATCATGCTGAAACCAAAATAAGACCAAATACTTCAATGTATATTAATATTAACCTCAAACGTAGGTTTAAAATACTAGACAGCAAATAGGAGCAATAACTCCATCTCTGTCCAAATGTAACTATCTCGATGAAATAAAATCGAATCCGAAAAATTTGAAGACTCTTCAATAAAGGGAAAAATACACCTACAGCTTGGGAAAATCTCAGTCCCACATCATTCTCAAACCAAACTAAGACCCAATACTTCAATGTATATTAATCTTAACCTTAACCATAGGGTTTTAATGAATAGAAACAAATAGGAGCAATAACTCAATCTTTGTCCGTAATGTAACTATCTCGATGAAACAAACGCAAATCTGAACAAATATGAATACTCTTCAATGAAAGGCAGAAACCACACTTTATCCTATCCCGAGTGTTACAAACAGCTACAATACACCTAATGCTTGGGAAATCTCAGTCTCACAACATTCTAAGAACAAAAATCAGAACAATTCAACAAAGTATAGTTATATTAACCTCAACCATAGGTTTTAAACTAATGGAAAGAAAACAGGAGCAGTCACTCCATCTGTGTCCGGAATGAAACTATCTCGATGAAACAAACGCAAATCCGAACATGAAGACTCTTCAATATAAAGCAGAAATCACACTGTAGCTAATCCCTACAAAAAGCACCTAATGCTTGGGAAATCGCAGTCCCACGACATTCTAAGAACAAGTCAACAAATAGTAGTTATAGTAACCTAAAACATAGGTTGAAAACGAAGAGAAAGCAAATAGGAGCAATAAGTCAATCACTGTCCCAAATGTAACTATCGCTATGAAACAAACTCAAATCCGACCAACACGATGACCCCTCACTAAAACGCAGAAATCCTATTTTAGCCTACATCTAGAACTACAAATAGGTACAATACACTTCAAGCTTTGGAAATCTCAGTCCCACATCCTTCTGAGAACAAAGTATGACCCAATTCAACAAGTTTGTTCATTTTAACTTCATCCGTAGGTTTTAAACTATAGAAAGCAAGGAGGAACAATAACGTAATCTCTGTTCCAAATGTAACAATCTCGATGAAACAAACTCAACTCAAATACGAACCGACATGAAGACTCTTCAATAAAAGGCAGAAATCATACTTTATCACTACAAAAACCTACACTACACCTAAAGTTTGGGAAATCTCAGTCCCACATCATTTTGAAACCAAAATAAGAACCAATACTTAAATGTATATTAATTTTAACATCATAGGTTTTTAACTAATACAAAACAAATAGGAGCAATCACTCCACCTCTGTCCATAATGTAACTTTTTGTCAATGAAACAGACGCAAATCCGAACAGGATTACTCTTCAATACAAAAGAGAAATAACACTTTAGTTTATCCCTACCCATACAAACAGCTACAATATACCTAATGCTGGGGAAATCTCCGTCCCACAACATTGTAAGAATAAAATAAGAACAATTCAACAAAGTATAGTTGGATTTACCTAAAACGTAGATTTTAAACTAAGAGAAAGCAAATAGGAGCAATAAATCAATCTCCATCCCAAATGTAACTTTCGCGCTCAACCAAACTCACGTCCGCCAAACATGAACAATCAAAACAAAAGAAGACTCAATACTTCAATGTATATTCATATTAACCTTAACCATAGGTTGTAAACTAAGAGGAAGCAAATAGGAGCAATAAGTGAATAGCCGTCCCAAATGTAACTTTCGCGCTCAACCAAACTCAAGTCCGACAAACATGAACAATCAAAACAAAAAAAGACTAAATACTTCAATGTATATTCAATCACATAGTGATGAGATTATAGGAAAAGTCCTTAATACCTAATTGACTCTGCTTATTGATTGGTATCAAATAAGATTCTGCGCCTTCTGTGATTTCATTCATAGGAGTGTCTGTGGAAGCATTCACCTTTGCACATAGACACAATAAAAACAAAATAAATCCCAGGTAGTTGGAGGAGGAAGGACACTCACTAGTAATGAGGGAACCTGGCAGGTCCTCATAGAGAAGTGGTGATTTGTTTTGAATGAAGACAAAAAGCAAGGAGAAAGTGGACTTTGGGCATGGTAGATAGTCAGTGAAAAGGCCTAGAGTGGTGACTTAGTGGATTGAGAGCCAGGCCTAGCTAGAGATTGGAGGTCCTGGGTTGAAATCCAGTCTCAGACACTTCCTAAATGTGTGGTCCTGGGCAAGTCACTTTACCCCCATTACCTATCCCTTAACACTTTTCTGCTTTGGAACCAATACATGGCATTGATTCTAAGGCAGGAGGTAAGGGTTTAAACCAAACAAAGAAAGAAATAAATAAATAAAACTGAAAGGAATGGACCACCCAAAACTGATGGGTCTGGTGGGTTTTTATAGGGTCCTTGTCTTGGTCCAGTAGGATTAGGCACTGTGGGAAGGGAGCAAGGAACCTTGATTGGAGTGATGGGAAATGGTCTTGATTCAAGTTAGTTGGGATGAGGGAAGACTCTTGGAGAGCTGTCAACTAGTTGCTATTTAAACTCCAACTTATGGGTTTGGGGCCATAGCTACTGGGCTTACTTTTTACTTTTGAAAACCTCACCTTCCATCTTAGAATCAATAGCGTATATTGATTCTAAAGCAGAAGAGCTGTAAGGGCTAGGCAAGGGGGGTGAAGTACTTACCCAGAGTTACAAAATGAAGAAAAGTCTCGGGTCAGATTTGAACATAGGACCTCTGGTGTTGAGGCCCGGCTCTCTGTCCACTGAGCCACTCAGCTGCCCTCAAACTTCCTTTTACTGAACTACTCAAGGGTTTTAAACTTTCCCAGGGTTGGTTGGTTTGGTTTTTTGGTAGCTATGAGCCTGACTACATGGCTTCAAGGCTAAATGGCCACAGGTGCCCAGGCTATTTGGCTTGCTGTAGGGTTCATTCATTAGGACACTCAAAAAGGCTGCTGATCTGAACCATGGACTTCAGGAGAAGCCTGAGCTTCAGAAAGCTTCCTTTGACAAAGGGCACTCCATCAACAAGTGCCTTCTTCTTCTGGGACAAGCACAATGGAGAAGCTGGGGAAATGGCTAATCGGTGCATGTCCCAGCTGATTCAACCCTTTCTGCTGAGCCTCTCTTCCTTCCCTCCGTGGCCACAAAAAGCTCAGCTGAAAACAAGCCATAACCCTTCATGAGGAAGCTCTTCAGTGGGTTGATTTCCAAAGGTGCTGCATGAGGATAGAAGGAAGGACTTCCCCAAAAGGTCCCCAGGGAGGTATCTGAACTAAATAAAGTGTCCATGCTGTATCCACACCTGCTCTTGCCCAGCTCTCTTTGTGGTCCCAGGATGGCTCCGATCTGAATAGAGCTCAACAGGTGGAACTGCATAAGGAGGATACCAGCAGAGACCAGCTTGACAATAGGAAAGAACTTCCTTGGGGAGCAAAATTGGAACTGCCACCTATGGTCATAGAGCCAGACAGGTAGTGGAGAGATTTCTATCATTTCCATTGCCTGAGAGGGATGTCCAATAATAATTCCTTTCTTGGCTTCTATTTTTAATATTAAAGGGATTTCTCAACCCCAGGATGAATATTTTTTCTTTTAGATGTTAATTATCTTGTTTTAAAATGTTAATTCTATTCATCGATGCCAGTCAAGTTATTTCTTTTTTTTAAACCCTTATATATATATATATATACTGTGTATTGGCTCCAAGGCAGAAGAGTGGTAAGGGCTAGGCAATGGGGGTCAAGTGACTTGTCCAGGTTCACACAGCTGGGAAGTGGCTGAAGCCAGATTTGAACCTAGGACTTCCGATCTCTAGGCTTGGCTCTCAATACACTGACCTACACAGCGCCCCCCCCTTTATGATTCTTTAAAAAATCTAATGATAAATTGTTCTCAGGATGAATTTAAGTGTTCATTGAGTAACTTTGTATGGAAATTGAAGTTATGGATCACGAACAAAAGGAAATAATCTCAAACTACAACTCTGCCATAACTCAGTAAAAGTCGGCTTTAGATATTCCATTTTGAAAGAGCCATAATGTAAGTGATGAATGAGACACAGTGACTCCAAAAGCAAATGTTGACAGCAGTAATAGAAACTACAGATTTTTGTTGGCTGCAGTTATGGGACTAGAAATGACATGAGTAACTAACATTTCTCCAAGGCTAAAAGTTCTTTTTTTCTTTCATAGACTGCTAATAAAGTGCCCCTTAAGTGTAACTCTCTTCTAGACTCTGAGAGCTGCTGCTTTCTAGAGTCTATAGACAGCTTTTCTCTCTGGAGTAATGTCTCATACTTCTTAAAATTACTTCCTTCATAGGGTAACTATGTTTCCTTCCTTCCTCCCCTCCCTCCCCTCCCTCCCCTTCCTCCCTTTCCTCCCTTCCTTCCCTTCCATCTCAGTATAAGTTCTAAGTCAGAAGTGTGGTAAGAGCTAGGCAGCTGGGGTTAAGTGACTGGCCCAGGCCATACAACTAGAAAGTATCTACCTAGCTGCCCTGTCCTTTTTTCTGTACTCATATTTGTCCTTAGTTTGTCCTCTAGATACATTGTTGTCTAGGTCTCTCTGACATCATTTCAACTAAAGTGGAAGGGGAAAGGAGAGAGAGGGAGAGAGGGAGAGAGGGATAGAGGGAGAGAGAGAAAAGGAGGGAAGGAAGGAAGGATGGAAAGGAGAGGGGAAAAGAGGGATAGAGGGAAAGAGGAAGAAGAGGAGAGAATGCTTTCCAAGAGCAATTTTCTCTCATGGGCTTGACTGCAGCAGAAAATCTGATGTTTTTGAGCTCAAAATTGGACTTGCTAACTCTTTTTGTCTGTAGCCCAAGATGTTTCTCCTATGTGGCATCGTATGCTTTCATCCAATGGCCCAAAGTGTTATGAGTCTTTCAGTTTGATTTAGTTTGTCCACACATTGTGATGAGATTATAGGAAAAGTCCTTAATACCTAATTGACTCTGCTTATTGATTGGTATCAAATAAGTTTCTGTGCCTTCTGTGATTTCATTCATAGGAGTGTCTGTGGAAGCATTCACCTTTGCACATAGACACAATAAAAACAAAATAAAACCCAGGTAGTTGGAGGAGGAAGGACACTCACTAGTAATGAGGGAACCTGGCAGGTCCTCATAGAGAAGTGGTGATTTGTTTTGAATGAAGACAAAAAGCAAGGAGAAAGTGGACTTTGGGCATGGGAGATAGTCAGTGAAAAGGCCTAGAGTGGTGACTTAGTGGATTGAGAGCCAGGCCTAGCTAGAGATTGGAGGTCCTGGGTTGAAATCCAGTCTCAGACACTTCCTAAATGTGTGGTCCTGGGCACTTACCCCCATTACCTATCCCTTACCACTTTTCTGCTTTGGAACCAATACATGGCATTGATTTTAAGGCAAGGAGGTAAGGGTTTAAACCAAACAAAGAAATAAATAAATAAAAATGAAAGGAATGGACCACCCAAAACTGATGGGTCTGGTGGGTTTTTATAGGGTTCTTGTCTTGGTCCAGTAGGATTAGGCACTGTGGGAAGGGAGCAATGAACCTTGATTGGAGTGATGGGAAATGGTCTTGATTCAAGTTAGTTGGGATGAGGGAAGACTTTTGGAGAGCTGTCAACTAGTTGCTATTTAAACTCCAACTTATGGGTTTGGGGCCATAGCTACTGGGCTTACTTTTTACTTTTGAAACCCTCACCTTCCATCTTAGAATCAATAGTGTATATTGATTCTAAAGCAGAAGAGCTGTAAGGGCTAGGCAAGGGGGGTGAAGTACTTACCCAGAGTTACAAAATGAAGAAAAGTCTCGGGTCAGATTTGAACCTAGGACCTCTGGTGTTGAGGCCCGGCTCTCTGTCCACTGAGCCACTCAGCTGCCCTCAAACTTCTTTTTACTGAACTACTCAAGGGTTTTAAACTTTCCCAGGGTTGGTTGGTTTGGTTTTTTGGTAGCTATGAGCCTGACTATATGGGTTCAAGGCTAAATGGCCACAGGTGCCCAGGCTATTTGGCTTGCTGTAGGGTTCATTCATTAGGACACTCAAAAAGGCTGCTGATCTGAACCATGTACTTCAGGAGAAGCCGGACTTTCAGAAAGCTTCCTTTGACAAAGGGCACTCCATCAACAAGTGCCTTCTTCTTCTGTGACAATCAGAATGGAGAAGGTGGGGAAATGGGTAATCTCTGCAAGTCCCAGCTGATTGAACCCTTTCTGCTGAGCCTCTCTTCCTTCCCTCCGTGGCCACAAAAAGCTCAGCTGAAAACAAGCCATAAACCTTAATGACGAAGCTGTTCAGTGGGTTGATTTCCAAAGGTGCTTCCTGAGGATAGAAGGAAGGACTTCCCCAAAAGGTCCCCAGGGAGGTACCTGAAATAAATAAAGAGTCCATGCTGTGTCCACACCTGCTCTTACCCAGCTCTCTTTCTGGTCCCAGGATGGCTCCGATCTGAATAGAGCTCAACAGGTGGAACTGCAGAAGGAGGATACCAGCAGAGACCAGCTTGACAATAGGAAAGAACTTTCTTGGGGAGCTAAATTG
The DNA here is from genome assembly GCF_027887165.1 of Monodelphis domestica. Taxonomy (NCBI): domain Eukaryota; kingdom Metazoa; phylum Chordata; class Mammalia; order Didelphimorphia; family Didelphidae; genus Monodelphis; species Monodelphis domestica. The sequence goes on from NC_077232.1 coordinate 274,962,369, forward strand.
GAACTACCACCTATGGTCATAGAGCCAGACAGGTAGTGGAGATATTACTATCATTTCCATTGCCTGAGAGGGATGTCAAATAATAATTCCTTTCTTGGCTTCTATTTTTAATATTAAATGGATTTCTCAAACCCAGGATGAATATTTTTTTCTTTTAGATGTTAATTATATTGTTTTAAAATGTTAATTCTATTCATCGATGCCAGTCAAGTTATTTCTTTTTTTTAAACCCTTATATATATACTTATATATATATATATATGTATATATATATATATATATGTATATATATATATATATATATATATATATATATATATATATACATATATATATATATATATACTGTGTATTGGCTGCAAGGCAGAAGAGTGGTAAGCGCTAGGCAATGGAGGTCAAGTGACTTGCCCAGGTTCACACAGCTGGAAGTGGCTGAAGCCAGATTTGAACCTAGGACCTCCCATCTCTAGGCTTGGCTCTCAATACACTGAGCTACCCAGCCGCCCCCCCCTTATGATTCTTTAAAAAATCTAATGATATATTGTTCTCAGGATAAATTTAAGTGTAAATTGAGTAACTTTGTATGGAAATTGAAGTTATGGATCAGGAACAAAAGGAAATAATCTCAAACTACAACTCTGCCATAACTCAGTAAAAGTCGGCTTTAGATATTCCATTTTGAAAGAGCCATAATATAAGTGATGAATGAGACACAGTGACTCCAAAAGAAAATGTTGACAGCAGTAATAGAAACTACAGATTTTTGTTGGCTGCAGTTATGGGAATAGAAATGACATGAGTAACTAACATTTCTCCAAGGCTAAAAGTCCTTTTTTTCTTTCATAGACTGCTAATAAAGTGCCCCTTAAGTGTAACTCTCTTCTAGACTCTGAGAGCTGCTGCTTTCTAGAGTCTATAGACAGCTTTTCTCTCTGGTGTAATGTCTCATACTTCTTAAAATTACTTCCTTCATAGGGTGACTATGTTTCCTTCCTTCCTCCCCTCCCTCCCCTCCCTCCCCTTCCTCCCTTTCCTCCCTTCCTTCCCTTCCATCTCAGTATAAGTTCTAAGTCAGAAGTGTGGTAAGAGCTAGGCAGCTGGGGTTAAGTGACTGGCCCAGGCCATACAACTAGAAAGTATCTACCTAGCTGCCCTGTCCTTTTTCTGTACTCATATTTGTCCTTAGTTTGTCCTCTAGATACATTGTTGTCTAGGTCTCTCTGACATCATTTCCACTAAAGTGGAAGGGGAAAGGAGAGAGAGGGAGAGAGGGAGAGAGAGAAAAGGAGGGAAGGAAGGAAGGAAGGATGGAAAGGAGAGGGGAAAAGAGGGATAGAGGGCAAGAGGAAGAAGAGGAGAGAATGCTTTCCAAGAGCAATTTTCTCTCATGGGCTTGACTGCAGCAGAAAATCTGATGTTTTTGAGCTCAAAATTGGACTTGCTAACTCTTTTTGTCTGTAGCCCAAGATGTTTCTCCTATGTGGCATCGTATGCTTTCATCCAATGGCCCAAAGTGTTATGAGTCTTTCAGTTTGATTTAGTTTGTCCACACATTCTGATGAGATTATAGGAAAAGTCCTTAATACCTAATTGACTCTGCTTATTGATTGGTATCAAATAAGTTTCTGTGCCTTCTGTGATTTCATTCATAGGAGTGTCTGTGGAAGCATTCACCTTTGCACATAGACACAATAAAAACAAAATAAATCCCAGGTAGTTGGAGGAGGAAGGACACTCACTAGTAATGAGGGAATCTGGCAGGTCCTCATAGAGAGGTGGTGATTTGTTTTGAATGAAGACAAAAAGCAAGGAGAAAGTAGACTTTGGGCATGGGAGATAGTCAGTGAAAAGGCCTAGAGTGGTGACTTAGTGGATTGAGAGCCAGGCCTAGCTAGAGATTGGAGGTCCTGGGTTGAAATCCAGTCTCAGACACTTCCTAAAAGTGTGGTCCTGGGCAAGTCACTTTACCCCCATTACCTATCCCTTACCACTTTTCTGCTTTGGAACCAATACATGGCATTGATTCTAAGGCAGGAGGTAAGGGTTTAAACCAAACAAAGAAAGAAATAAATAAATAAAACCGAAAGGAATGGACCACCCAAAACTGATGGGTCTGGTGGGTTTTTATAGGGTTCTTGTCTTGGTCCAGTAGGATTAGGCACTGTGGGAAGGGAGCAAGGAACCTTGATTGGAGTGATGGGAAATGGTCTTGATTCAAGTTAGTTGGGATGAGGGAAGACTCTTGGAGAGCTGTCAACTAATTGCTATTTAAACTCCAACTTATGGGTTTGGGGCCATAGCTACTGGGCTTACTTTTTACTTTTGAAACCCTCACCTTCCATCTTAGAATCAATAGTGTATATTGATTCTAAAGCAGAAGAGCTGTAAGGGCTAGGCAATGGGGGTGAAGTACTTACCCAGAGTTACAAAATGAAGAAAAGACTCGGGTCAGATTTGAACCTAGGACCTCTGGTGTTGAGGCCCGGCTCTCTGTCCACTGAGCCACTCAGCTGCCCTCAAACTTCCTTTTCCTGAACTACTCAAGGGTTTTAAACTTTCCCAGGGTTGGTTGGTTTGGTTTTTTGGTAGCTATGAGCCTGACTACATGGGTTCAAGGCTAAATGGCCACCGGTGCCCAGGCTATTTAGCTTGCTGTAGGGTTCATTGATTAGTACACTAAAAAAGGCTGCTGATCTGAACCATGTACTTCAGGAGAAGCCTGACATTCAGAAAGCTTCCTTTGACAAAGGGAACTCCATCAACACGTGCCTTCTTCTTCTGTGACAAGCAGAATGGAGAAGCTGGGGAAATGGGTAATCTCTGCAAGTCCCAGCTGATTGAACCCTTTCTGCTGAGCCTCTCTTCCTTCCCTCCGTGGCCACAAAAAGCTCAGCTGAAAACAAGCCATAAACCTTAATGATGAAGCTGTTCAGTGGGTTGATTTCCAAAGGTGCTTTCTGAGGATAGAAGGAAGGACTTCCCCAAAAGGTCCCCAGGGAGGTACCTGAACTAAATAAAGAGTCCATGCTGTGTCCACACCTGCTCTTGCCCAGCTCTCTTTGTGGTCCCAGGATGGCTCCGATCTGAATAGAGCTCAACAGGTGGAACTGCAGAAGGAGGATACCAGCAGAGACCAGCTTGACAATAGGAAAGAACTTCCTTGGGGAGCTAAATTGGAACTACCACCTATGGTCATAGAGCCAGACAGGTAGTGGAGAGATTTCTATCATTTCCATTGCCTGAGAGGGATGTCCAACAATAATTCCTTTCTTGGCTTCTATTTTTAATATTAAAGGGATTTCTCAACCCCAGGATGAATATTTTTTTTCTTTTAGATGTTAATTATATTGTTTTAAAATGTTAATTCTATGCATCGATGCCAGTCAAGTTATTTCGTTTTTTTAAACCCTTATATATGTATATACTTATATATATACTTATATATATATATATATATGTGTGTGTGTGTGTGTGTGTGTGTGTGTGTGTGTGTGTGTGTGTGTGTGTGTGTGTGTATTGGCTCCAAAGCAGAAGAGTGGTAAGGGCTAGGCAATGGGGGTCAAGTGACTTGCCCAGGTTCACACAGCTGGGAAGTGGCTGAAGCCAGATTTGAACCTAGGAACTCCCATCTCTAGGCTTGGCTATCAATCCACTGAGCTACCCAGCCGCCCCCCCCTTATGATTCTTTAAAATATCTAATGATAAATTGTTCTCAGGATAAATTTAAGTGTTCATTGAGTAACTTTGTATGGAAATTGAAGTTATGGATCACGAACAAAAGGAAATAATCTCAAACTACAACTCTGCCATAACTCAGTAAAAGTCAGCTTTAGATATTCCATTTTGAAAGAGCCATAATATAAGTGATGAATGAGACACAGTGACTCCAAAAGAAAATGTTGACAGCAGAAATAGAAACTACAGATTTTTGTTGGCTGCAGTTATGGGAATAGAAATGACATGAGTAACTAACATTTCTCCAAGGCTAAAAGTCCTTTTTTTCTTTCATAGACTGCTAATAAAGTGCCCCTTAAGTGTAACTCTCTTCTACACTCTGAGAGCTGGTGCTTTCTAGAGTCTATAGACAGCTTTTCTCTCTGGTGTAATGTCTCATACTTCTTAAAATTACTTCCTTCATAGGGTAACTGTTTCCTTCCTTCCTCCCCTCCCTCCCCTTCCTCCCCTTCCTCCCTTTCCTCCCTTCCTTCCCTTCCATCTCAGTATAAGTTCTAAGTCAGAAGTGTGGTAAGAGCTAGGCAGCTGGGGTTAAGTGACTGGCCCAGGCCATACAACTAGAAAGTATCTACCTAGCTGCCCTGTCCTTTTTTCTGTACTCATATTTGTCCTTAGTTTGTCCTCTAGATACATTGTTGTCTAGGTCTCTCTGACATCATTTCCACTAAAGTGGAAGGGGAAAGGAGAGAGAGGGAGAGAGGGAGAGAGAGAAAAGGAGGGAAGGAAGGAAGGATGGAAAGGAGAGGGGAAAAGAGGGATAGAGGGCAAGAGGAAGAAGAGGAGAGAATGCTTTCCAAGAGCAATTTTCTCTCATGGGCTTGACTGCAGCAGAAAATCTGATGTTTTTGAGCTCAAAATTGGACTTGCTAACTCTTTTTGTCTGTAGCCCAAGATGTTTCTCCTATGTGGCATCGTATGCTTTCATCCAATGGCCCAAAGTGTTATGAGTCTTTCAGTTTGATTTAGTTTGTCCACACATTGTGATGAGATTATAGGAAAAGTCCTTAATACCTAATTGACTCTGCTTATTGATTGGTATCAAATAAGTTTCTGTGCCTTCTGTGATTTCATTCATAGGAGTGTCTGTGGAAGCATTCACCTTTGCACATAGACACAATAAAAACAAAATAAATCCCAGGTAGTTGGAGGAGGAAGGACACTCACTAGTAATGAGGGAACCTGGCAGGTCCTCATAGAGAAGTGGTGATTTGTTTTGAATGAAGACAAAAAGCAAGGAGAAAGTGGACTTTGGGCATGGTAGATAGTCAGTGAAAAGGCCTAGAGTGGTGACTTAGTGGATTGAGAGCCAGGCCTAGCTAGAGATTGGAGGTCCTGGGTTGAAATCCAGTCTCAGACACTTCCTAAATGTGTGGTCCTGGGCAAGTGACTTTACCCCCATTACCTATCCCTTACCACTTTTCTGCTTTGGAACCAATACATGGCATTGATTCTAAGGCAGGAGGTAAGGGTTTAAACCAAACAAAGAAAGAAATAAATAAATAAAACTGAAAGGAATGGACCACCCAAAACTGATGGGTCTGGTGGGTTTTTATAGGGTTCTTGTCTTGGTCCAGTAGGATTAGGCACTGTGGGAAGGGAGCAAGGAACCTTGATTGGAGTGATGGGAAATGGTCTTGATTCAAGTTAGTTGGGATGAGGGAAGACTCTTGGAGAGCTGTCAACTAATTGCTATTTAAACTCCAACTTATGGGTTTGGGGCCATAGCTACTGGGCTTACTTTTTACTTTTGAAACCCTCACCTTCCATCTTAGAATCAATAGTGTATATTGATTCTAAAGCAGAAGAGCTGTAAGGGCTAGGCAATGGGGGTGAAGTACATACCCAGAGTTACAAAATGAAGAAAAGTCTCGGGTCAGATTTGAACCTAGGACCTCTGGTGTTGAGGCCCGGCTCTCTGTCCACTGAGCCACTCAGCTGCCCTCAAACTTCTTTTTACTGAACTACTCAAGGGTTTTAAACTTTCCCAGGGTTGGTTGGTTTGGTTTTTTGGTAGCTATGAGCCTGACTATATGGGTTCAAGGCTAAATGGCCACAGGTGCCCAGGCTATTTGGCTTGCTGTAGGGTTCATTCATTAGGACACTCAAAAAGGCTGCTGATCTGAACCATGTACTTCAGGAGAAGCCGGACTTTCAGAAAGCTTCCTTTGACAAAGGGCACTCCATCAACAAGTGCCTTCTTCTTCTGTGACAATCAGAATGGAGAAGGTGGGGAAATGGGTAATCTCTGCAAGTCCCAGCTGATTGAACCCTTTCTGCTGAGCCTCTCTTCCTTCCCTCCGTGGCCACAAAAAGCTCAGCTGAAAATAAGCCATAAACCTTAATGACGAAGCTGTTCAGTGGGTTGATTTCCAAAGGTGCTTCCTGAGTATAGAAGGAAGGACTTCCCCAAAAGGTCCCCAGGGAGGTACCTGAACTAAATAAAGAGTCCATGCTGTGTCCACACCTGCTCTTACACAGCTCTCTTTGTGCTCCAAGGATGGCTCCGATCTGAATAGAGCTCAACAGGTGGAACTGCAGAAGGAGGATACCAGCAGAGACCAGCTTGACAATAGGAAAGAACTTTCTTGGGGAGCTAAATTGGAACTACCACCTATGGTCATAGAGCCAGACAGGTAGTGGAGATATTACTATCATTTCCATTGCCTGAGAGGGATGTCAAATAATAATTCCTTTCTTGGCTTCTATTTTTAATATTAAAGGGATTTCTCAACCCCAGGATGAATATTTTTTTCTTTTAGATGTTAATTATATTGTTTTAAAATGTTAATTCTATTCATCGATGCCAGTCAAGTTATTTCTTTTTTTTAAACCCTTATATATATACTTATATATATATATATATATATATATATATATATATATATACTGTGTATTGGCTGCAAGGCAGAAGAGTGGTAAGCTCTAGGCAATGGAGGTCAAGTGACTTGCCCAGGTTCACACAGCTGGAAGTGGCTGAAGCCAGATTTGAACCTAGGACCTCCCATCTCTAGGCTTGGCTCTCAAAACACTGAGCTACCCAGCCGCCCCCCCCTTATGATTCTTTAAAAAATCTAATGATATATTGTTCTCAGGATAAATTTAAGTGTAAATTGAGTAACTTTGTATGGAAATTGAAGTTATGGATCAGGAACAAAAGGAAATAATCTCAAACTACAACTCTGCCATAACTCAGTAAAAGTCGGCTTTAGATATTCCATTTTGAAAGAGCCATAATATAAGTGATGAATGAGACACAGTGACTCCAAAAGAAAATGTTGACAGCAGTAATAGAAACTACAGATTTTTGTTGGCTGCAGTTATGGGAATAGAAATGACATGAGTAACTAACATTTCTCCAAGGCTAAAAGTCCTTTTTTTCTTTCATAGACTGCTAATAAAGTGCCCCTTAAGTGTAACTCTCTTCTAGACTCTGAGAGCTGGTGCTTTCTAGAGTCTATAGACAGCTTTTCTCTCTGGTGTAATGTCTCATACTTCTTAAAATTACTTCCTTCATAGGGTGACTATGTTTCCTTCCTTCCTCCCCTCCCTCCCCTCCCTCCCCTTCCTCCCTTTCCTCCCTTCCTTCCCTTCCATCTCAGTATAAGTTCTAAGTCAGAAGTGTGGTAAGAGCTAGGCAGCTGGGGTTAAGTGACTGGCCCAGGCCATACAACTAGAAAGTATCTACCTAGCTGCCCTGTCCTTTTTTCTGTACTCATATTTGTCCTTAGTTTGTCCTCTAGATACATTGTTGTCTAGGTCTCTCTGACATCATTTCCACTAAAGTGGAAGGGGAAAGGAGAGAGAGGGAGAGAGGGAGAGAGAGAAAAGGAGGGAAGGAAGGAAGGAAGGATGGAAAGGAGAGGGGAAAAGAGGGATAGAGGGCAAGAGGAAGAAGAGGAGAGAATGCTTTCCAAGAGCAATTTTCTCTCATGGGCTTGACTGCAGCAGAAAATCTGATGTTTTTGAGCTCAAAATTGGACTTGCTAACTCTTTTTGTCTGTAGCCCAAGATGTTTCTCCTATGTGGCATCGTATGCTTTCATCCAATGGCCCAAAGTGTTATGAGTCTTTCAGTTTGATTTAGTTTGTCCACACATTGTGATGAGATTATAGGAAAAGTCCTTAATACCTAATTGACTCTGCTTATTGATTGGTATCAAATAAGTTTCTGTGCCTTCTGTGATTTCATTCATAGGAGTGTCTGTGGAAGCATTCACCTTTGCACATAGACACAATAAAAACAAAATAAATCCCAGGTAGTTGGAGGAGGAAGGACACTCACTAGTAATGAGGGAATCTGGCAGGTCCTCATAGAGAGGTGGTGATTTGTTTTGAATGAAGACAAAAAGCAAGGAGAAAGTAGACTTTGGGCATGGGAGATAGTCAGTGAAAAGGCCTAGAGTGGTGACTTAGTGGATTGAGAGCCAGGCCTAGCTAGAGATTGGAGGTCCTGGGTTGAAATCCAGTCTCAGACACTTCCTAAAAGTGTGGTCCTGGGCAAGTCACTTTACCCCCATTACCTATCCCTTACCACTTTTCTGCTTTGGAACCAATACATGGCATTGATTCTAAGGCAGGAGGTAAGGGTTTAAACCAAACAAAGAAAGAAATAAATAAATAAAACCGAAAGGAATGGACCACCCAAAACTGATGGGTCTGGTGGGTTTTTATAGGGTTCTTGTCTTGGTCCAGTAGGATTAGGCACTGTGGGAAGGGAGCAAGGAACCTTGATTGGAGTGATGGGAAATGGTCTTGATTCAAGTTAGTTGGGATGAGGGAAGACTCTTGGAGAGCTGTCAACTAATTGCTATTTAAACTCCAACTTATGGGTTTGGGGCCATAGCTACTGGGCTTACTTTTTACTTTTGAAACCCTCACCTTCCATCTTAGAATCAATAGTGTATATTGATTCTAAAGCAGAAGAGCTGTAAGGGCTAGGCAATGGGGGTGAAGTACTTACCCAGAGTTACAAAATGAAGAAAAGTCTCGGGTCAGATTTGAACCTAGGACCTCTGGTCTTGAGGCCCGGCTCTCTGTCCACTGAGCCACTCAGCTGCCCTCAAACTTCCTTTTACTGAACTACTCAAGGGTTTTAAACTTTCCCAGGGTTGGTTGGTTTGGTTTTTTGGTAGCTATGAGCCTGACTACATGGGTTCAAGGCTAAATGGCCACCGGTGCCCAGGCTATTTAGCTTGCTGTAGGGTTCATTGATTAGTACACTAAAAAAGGCTGCTGATCTGAACCATGTACTTCAGGAGAAGCCTGACATTCAGAAAGCTTCCTTTGACAAAGGGAACTCCATCAACACGTGCCTTCTTCTTCTGTGACAAGCAGAATGGAGAAGCTGGGGAAATGGGTAATCTCTGCAAGTCCCAGCTGATTGAACCCTTTCTGCTGAGCCTCTCTTCCTTCCCTCCGTGGCCACAAAAAGCTCAGCTGAAAACAAGCCATAAACCTTAATGATGAAGCTGTTCAGTGGGTTGATTTCCAAAGGTGCTTTCTGAGGATAGAAGGAAGGACTTCCCCAAAAGGTCCCCAGGGAGGTACCTGAACTAAATAAAGAGTCCATGCTGTGTCCACACCTGCTCTTGCCCAGCTCTCTTTGTGGTCCCAGGATGGCTCCGATCTGAATAGAGCTCAACAGGTGGAACTGCAGAAGGAGGATACCAGCAGAGACCAGCTTGACAATAGGAAAGAACTTCCTTGGGGAGCTAAATTGGAACTACCACCTATGGTCATAGAGCCAGACAGGTAGTGGAGAGATTTCTATCATTTCCATTGCCTGAGAGGGATGTCCAACAATAATTCCTTTCTTGGCTTCTATTTTTAATATTAAAGGGATTTCTCAACCCCAGGATGAATATTTTTTTTCTTTTAGATGTTAATTATATTGTTTTAAAATGTTAATTCTATGCATCGATGCCAGTCAAGTTATTTCGTTTTTTTAAACCCTTATATATGTATATACTTATATATATATATATATATGTGTGTGTGTGTGTGTGTGTGTGTGTGTGTGTGTGTGTGTGTGTGTGTGTGTATTGGCTCCAAAGCAGAAGAGTGGTAAGGGCTAGGCAATGGGGGTCAAGTGACTTGCCCAGGTTCACACAGCTGGGAAGTGGCTGAAGCCAGATTTGAACCTAGGAACTCCCATCTCTAGGCTTGGCTATCAATCCACTGAGCTACCCAGCCGCCCCCCCCTTATGATTCTTTAAAATATCTAATGATAAATTGTTCTCAGGATAAATTTAAGTGTTCATTGAGTAACTTTGTATGGAAATTGAAGTTATGGATCACGAACAAAAGGAAATAATCTCAAACTACAACTCTGCCATAACTCAGTAAAAGTCAGCTTTAGATATTCCATTTTGAAAGAGCCATAATATAAGTGATGAATGAGACACAGTGACTCCAAAAGAAAATGTTGACAGCAGAAATAGAAACTACAGATTTTTGTTGGCTGCAGTTATGGGAATAGAAATGACATGAGTAACTAACATTTCTCCAAGGCTAAAAGTCCTTTTTTTCTTTCATAGACTGCTAATAAAGTGCCCCTTAAGTGTAACTCTCTTCTAGACTCTGAGAGCTGGTGCTTTCTAGAGTCTATAGACAGCTTTTCTCTCTGGTGTAATGTCTCATACTTCTTAAAATTACTTCCTTCATAGGGTAACTGTTTCCTTCCTTCCTCCCCTCCCTCCCCTCCCTCCCCTTCCTCCCTTTCCTCCCTTCCTTCCCTTCCATCTCAGTATAAGTTCTAAGTCAGAAGTGTGGTAAGAGCTAGGCAGCTGGGGTTAAGTGACTCGCCCAGGCCATACAACTAGAAAGTATCTACCTAGCTGCCCTGTCCTTTTTTCTGTACTCATATTTGTCCTTAGTTTGTCCTCTAGATACATTGTTGTCTAGGTCTCTCTGACATCATTTCCACTAAAGTGGAAGGGGAAAGGAGAGCGAGGGGAGAGGGAGAGAGAGAAAAGGAGGGAAGGAAGGAAGGATGGAAAGGAGAGGGGAAAAGAGGGATAGAGGGCAAGAGGAAGAAGAGGAGAGAATGCTTTCCAAGAGCAATTTTCTCTCATGGGCTTGACTGCAGCAGAAAATCTGATGTTTTTGAGCTCAAAATTGGACTTGCTAACTCTTTTTGTCTGTAGCCCAAGATGTTTCTCCTATGTGGCATCGTATGCTTTCATCCAATGGCCCAAAGTGTTATGAGTCTTTCAGTTTGATTTAGTTTGTCCACACATTCTGATGAGATTATAGGAAAAGTCCTTAATACCTAATTGACTCTGCTTATTGATTGGTATCAAATAAGTTTCTGTGCCTTCTGTGATTTCATTCATAGGAGTGTCTGTGGAAGCATTCACCTTTGCACATAGACACAATAAAAACAAAATAAATCCCAGGTAGTTGGAGGAGGAAGGACACTCACTAGTAATGAGGGAACCTGGCAGGTCCTCATAGAGAAGTGGTGATTTGTTTTGAATGAAGACAAAAAGCAAGGAGAAAGTGGACTTTGGGCATGGTAGATAGTCAGTGAAAAGGCCTAGAGTGGTGACTTAGTGGATTGAGAGCCAGGCCTAGCTAGAGATTGGAGGTCCTGGGTTGAAATCCAGTCTCAGACACTTCCTAAATGTGTGGTCCTGGGCAAGTGACTTTACCCCCATTACCTATCCCTTACCACTTTTCTGCTTTGGAACCAATACATGGCATTGATTCTAAGGCAGGAGGTAAGGGTTTAAACCAAACAAAGAAAGAAATAAATAAATAAAACTGAAAGGAATGGACCACCCAAAACTGATGGGTCTGGTGGGTTTTTATAGGGTTCTTGTCTTGGTCCAGTAGGATTAGGCACTGTGGGAAGGGAGCAAGGAACCTTGATTGGAGTGATGGGAAATGGTCTTGATTCAAGTTAGTTGGGATGAGGGAAGACTCTTGGAGAGCTGTCAACTAATTGCTATTTAAACTCCAACTTATGGGTTTGGGGCCATAGCTACTGGGCTTACTTTTTACTTTTGAAACCCTCACCTTCCATCTTAGAATCAATAGTGTATATTGATTCTAAAGCAGAAGAGCTGTAAGGGCTAGGCAATGGGGGTGAAGTACATACCCAGAGTTACAAAATGAAGAAAAGTCTCGGGTCAGATTTGAACCTAGGACCTCTGGTGTTGAGGCCCGGCTCTCTGTCCACTGAGCCACTCAGCTGCCCTCAAACTTCTTTTTACTGAACTACTCAAGGGTTTTAAACTTTCCCAGGGTTGGTTGGTTTGGTTTTTTGGTAGCTATGAGCCTGACTATATGGGTTCAAGGCTAAATGGCCACAGGTGCCCAGGCTATTTGGCTTGCTGTAGGGTTCATTCATTAGGACACTCAAAAAGGCTGCTGATCTGAACCATGTACTTCAGGAGAAGCCGGACTTTCAGAAAGCTTCCTTTGACAAAGGGCACTCCATCAACAAGTGCCTTCTTCTTCTGTGACAATCAGAATGGAGAAGGTGGGGAAATGGGTAATCTCTGCAAGTCCCAGCTGATTGAACCCTTTCTGCTGAGCCTCTCTTCCTTCCCTCCGTGGCCACAAAAAGCTCAGCTGAAAATAAGCCATAAACCTTAATGACGAAGCTGTTCAGTGGGTTGATTTCCAAAGGTGCTTCCTGAGGATAGAAGGAAGGACTTCCCCAAAAGGTCCCCAGGGAGGTACCTGAACTAAATAAAGAGTCCATGCTGTGTCCACACCTGCTCTTACACAGCTCTCTTTGTGCTCCAAGGATGGCTCCGATCTGAATAGAGCTCAACAGGTGGAACTGCAGAAGGAGGATACCAGCAGAGACCAGCTTGACAATAGGAAAGAACTTTCTTGGGGAGCTAAATTGGAACTACCACCTATGGTCATAGAGCCAGACAGGTAGTGGAGATATTACTATCATTTCCATTGCCTGAGAGGGATGTCAAATAATAATTCCTTTCTTGGCTTCTATTTTTAATATTAAAGGGATTTCTCAACCCCAGGATGAATATTTTTTTCTTTTAGATGTTAATTATATTGTTTTAAAATGTTAATTCTATTCATCGATGCCAGTCAAGTTATTTCTTTTTTTTAAACCCTTATATATATACATATACATATATATATATATATATATATATATATATATATATATATATATACTGTGTATTGGCTGCAAGGCAGAAGAGTGGTAAGCTCTAGGCAATGGAGGTCAAGTGACTTGCCCAGGTTCACACAGCTGGAAGTGGCTGAAGCCAGATTTGAACCTAGGACCTCCCATCTCTAGGCTTGGCTCTCAAAACACTGAGCTACCCAGCCGCCCCCCCCTTATGATTCTTTAAAAAATCTAATGATATATTGTTCTCAGGATAAATTTAAGTGTAAATTGAGTAACTTTGTATGGAAATTGAAGTTATGGATCAGGAACAAAAGGAAATAATCTCAAACTACAACTCTGCCATAACTCAGTAAAAGTCGGCTTTAGATATTCCATTTTGAAAGAGCCATAATATAAGTGATGAATGAGACACAGTGACTCCAAAAGAAAATGTTGACAGCAGTAATAGAAACTACAGATTTTTGTTGGCTGCAGTTATGGGAATAGAAATGACATGAGTAACTAACATTTCTCCAAGGCTAAAAGTCCTTTTTTTCTTTCATAGACTGCTAATAAAGTGCCCCTTAAGTGTAACTCTCTTCTAGACTCTGAGAGCTGGTGCTTTCTAGAGTCTATAGACAGCTTTTCTCTCTGGTGTAATGTCTCATACTTCTTAAAATTACTTCCTTCATAGGGTGACTATGTTTCCTTCCTTCCTCCCCTCCCTCCCCTCCCTCCCCTTCCTCCCTTTCCTCCCTTCCTTCCCTTCCATCTCAGTATAAGTTCTAAGTCAGAAGTGTGGTAAGAGCTAGGCAGCTGGGGTTAAGTGACTGGCCCAGGCCATACAACTAGAAAGTATCTACCTAGCTGCCCTGTCCTTTTTTCTGTACTCATATTTGTCCTTAGTTTGTCCTCTAGATACATTGTTGTCTAGGTCTCTCTGACATCATTTCCACTAAAGTGGAAGGGGAAAGGAGAGAGAGGGAGAGAGGGAGAGAGAGAAAAGGAGGGAAGGAAGGAAGGAAGGATGGAAAGGAGAGGGGAAAAGAGGGATAGAGGGCAAGAGGAAGAAGAGGAGAGAATGCTTTCCAAGAGCAATTTTCTCTCATGGGCTTGACTGCAGCAGAAAATCTGATGTTTTTGAGCTCAAAATTGGACTTGCTAACTCTTTTTGTCTGTAGCCCAAGATGTTTCTCCTATGTGGCATCGTATGCTTTCATCCAATGGCCCAAAGTGTTATGAGTCTTTCAGTTTGATTTAGTTTGTCCACACATTGTGATGAGATTATAGGAAAAGTCCTTAATACCTAATTGACTCTGCTTATTGATTGGTATCAAATAAGTTTCTGTGCCTTCTGTGATTTCATTCATAGGAGTGTCTGTGGAAGCATTCACCTTTGCACATAGACACAATAAAAACAAAATAAATCCCAGGTAGTTGGAGGAGGAAGGACACTCACTAGTAATGAGGGAATCTGGCAGGTCCTCATAGAGAGGTGGTGATTTGTTTTGAATGAAGACAAAAAGCAAGGAGAAAGTAGACTTTGGGCATGGGAGATAGTCAGTGAAAAGGCCTAGAGTGGTGACTTAGTGGATTGAGAGCCAGGCCTAGCTAGAGATTGGAGGTCCTGGGTTGAAATCCAGTCTCAGACACTTCCTAAAAGTGTGGTCCTGGGCAAGTCACTTTACCCCCATTACCTATCCCTTACCACTTTTCTGCTTTGGAACCAATACATGGCATTGATTCTAAGGCAGGAGGTAAGGGTTTAAACCAAACAAAGAAAGAAATAAATAAATAAAACCGAAAGGAATGGACCACCCAAAACTGATGGGTCTGGTGGGTTTTTATAGGGTTCTTGTCTTGGTCCAGTAGGATTAGGCACTGTGGGAAGGGAGCAAGGAACCTTGATTGGAGTGATGGGAAATGGTCTTGATTCAAGTTAGTTGGGATGAGGGAAGACTCTTGGAGAGCTGTCAACTAATTGCTATTTAAACTCCAACTTATGGGTTTGGGGCCATAGCTACTGGGCTTACTTTTTACTTTTGAAACCCTCACCTTCCATCTTAGAATCAATAGTGTATATTGATTCTAAAGCAGAAGAGCTGTAAGGGCTAGGCAATGGGGGTGAAGTACTTACCCAGAGTTACAAAATGAAGAAAAGTCTCGGGTCAGATTTGAACCTAGGACCTCTGGTCTTGAGGCCCGGCTCTCTGTCCACTGAGCCACTCAGCTGCCCTCAAACTTCCTTTTACTGAACTACTCAAGGGTTTTAAACTTTCCCAGGGTTGGTTGGTTTGGTTTTTTGGTAGCTATGAGCCTGACTACATGGGTTCAAGGCTAAATGGCCACCGGTGCCCAGGCTATTTAGCTTGCTGTAGGGTTCATTGATTAGTACACTAAAAAAGGCTGCTGATCTGAACCATGTACTTCAGGAGAAGCCTGACATTCAGAAAGCTTCCTTTGACAAAGGGAACTCCATCAACACGTGCCTTCTTCTTCTGTGACAAGCAGAATGGAGAAGCTGGGGAAATGGGTAATCTCTGCAAGTCCCAGCTGATTGAACCCTTTCTGCTGAGCCTCTCTTCCTTCCCTCCGTGGCCACAAAAAGCTCAGCTGAAAACAAGCCATAAACCTTAATGATGAAGCTGTTCAGTGGGTTGATTTCCAAAGGTGCTTTCTGAGGATAGAAGGAAGGACTTCCCCAAAAGGTCCCCAGGGAGGTACCTGAACTAAATAAAGAGTCCATGCTGTGTCCACACCTGCTCTTGCCCAGCTCTCTTTGTGGTCCCAGGATGGCTCCGATCTGAATAGAGCTCAACAGGTGGAACTGCAGAAGGAGGATACCAGCAGAGACCAGCTTGACAATAGGAAAGAACTTCCTTGGGGAGCTAAATTGGAACTACCACCTATGGTCATAGAGCCAGACAGGTAGTGGAGAGATTTCTATCATTTCCATTGCCTGAGAGGGATGTCCAACAATAATTCCTTTCTTGGCTTCTATTTTTAATATTAAAGGGATTTCTCAACCCCAGGATGAATATTTTTTTTCTTTTAGATGTTAATTATATTGTTTTAAAATGTTAATTCTATGCATCGATGCCAGTCAAGTTATTTCGTTTTTTTAAACCCTTATATATGTATATACTTATATATATATATATATATATGTGTGTGTGTGTGTGTGTGTGTGTGTGTGTGTGTGTGTGTGTGTGTGTATTGGCTCCAAAGCAGAAGAGTGGTAAGGGCTAGCTAATGGGGGTCAAGTGACTTGCCCAGGTTCACACAGCTGGGAAGTGGCTGAAGCCAGATTTGAACCTAGGAACTCCCATCTCTAGGCTTGGCTATCAATCCACTGAGCTACCCAGCCGCCCCCCCCTTATGATTCTTTAAAATATCTAATGATAAATTGTTCTCAGGATAAATTTAAGTGTTCATTGAGTAACTTTGTATGGAAATTGAAGTTATGGATCACGAACAAAAGGAAATAATCTCAAACTACAACTCTGCCATAACTCAGTAAAAGTCAGCTTTAGATATTCCATTTTGAAAGAGCCATAATATAAGTGATGAATGAGACACAGTGACTCCAAAAGAAAATGTTGACAGCAGAAATAGAAACTACAGATTTTTGTTGGCTGCAGTTATGGGAATAGAAATGACATGAGTAACTAACATTTCTCCAAGGCTAAAAGTCCTTTTTTTCTTTCATAGACTGCTAATAAAGTGCCCCTTAAGTGTAACTCTCTTCTAGACTCTGAGAGCTGCTGCTTTCTAGAGTCTATAGACAGCTTTTCTCTCTGGTGTAATGTCTCATACTTCTTAAAATTACTTCCTTCATAGGGTAACTGTTTCCTTCCTTCCTCCCCTCCCTCCCCTCCCTCCCCTTCCTCCCTTTCCTCCCTTCCTTCCCTTCCATCTCAGTATAAGTTCTAAGTCAGAAGTGTGGTAAGAGCTAGGCAGCTGGGGTTAAGTGACTCGCCCAGGCCATACAACTAGAAAGTATCTACCTAGCTGCCCTGTCCTTTTTTCTGTACTCATATTTGTCCTTAGTTTGTCCTCTAGATACATTGTTGTCTAGGTCTCTCTGACATCATTTCCACTAAAGTGGAAGGGGAAAGGAGAGCGAGGGGAGAGGGAGAGAGAGAAAAGGAGGGAAGGAAGGAAGGATGGAAAGGAGAGGGGAAAAGAGGGATAGAGGGCAAGAGGAAGAAGAGGAGAGAATGCTTTCCAAGAGCAATTTTCTCTCATGGGCTTGACTGCAGCAGAAAATCTGATGTTTTTGAGCTCAAAATTGGACTTGCTAACTCTTTTTGTCTGTAGCCCAAGATGTTTCTCCTATGTGGCATCGTATGCTTTCATCCAATGGCCCAAAGTGTTATGAGTCTTTCAGTTTGATTTAGTTTGTCCACACATTCTGATGAGATTATAGGAAAAGTCCTTAATACCTAATTGACTCTGCTTATTGATTGGTATCAAATAAGTTTCTGTGCCTTCTGTGATTTCATTCATAGGAGTGTCTGTGGAAGCATTCACCTTTGCACATAGACACAATAAAAACAAAATAAATCCCAGGTAGTTGGAGGAGGAAGGACACTCACTAGTAATGAGGGAACCTGGCAGGTCCTCATAGAGAAGTGGTGATTTGTTTTGAATGAAGACAAAAAGCAAGGAGAAAGTGGACTTTGGGCATGGTAGATAGTCAGTGAAAAGGCCTAGAGTGGTGACTTAGTGGATTGAGAGCCAGGCCTAGCTAGAGATTGGAGGTCCTGGGTTGAAATCCAGTCTCAGACACTTCCTAAATGTGTGGTCCTGGGCAAGTGACTTTACCCCCATTACCTATCCCTTACCACTTTTCTGCTTTGGAACCAATACATGGCATTGATTCTAAGGCAGGAGGTAAGGGTTTAAACCAAACAAAGAAAGAAATAAATAAATAAAACTGAAAGGAATGGACCACCCAAAACTGATGGGTCTGGTGGGTTTTTATAGGGTTCTTGTCTTGGTCCAGTAGGATTAGGCACTGTGGGAAGGGAGCAAGGAACCTTGATTGGAGTGATGGGAAATGGTCTTGATTCAAGTTAGTTGGGATGAGGGAAGACTCTTGGAGAGCTGTCAACTAATTGCTATTTAAACTCCAACTTATGGGTTTGGGGCCATAGCTACTGGGCTTACTTTTTACTTTTGAAACCCTCACCTTCCATCTTAGAATCAATAGTGTATATTGATTCTAAAGCAGAAGAGTTGTAAGGGCTAGGCAATGGGGGTGAAGTACATACCCAGAGTTACAAAATGAAGAAAAGTCTCGGGTCAGATTTGAACCTAGGACCTCTGGTGTTGAGGCCCGGCTCTCTGTCCACTGAGCCACTCAGCTGCCCTCAAACTTCTTTTTACTGAACTACTCAAGGGTTTTAAACTTTCCCAGGGTTGGTTGGTTTGGTTTTTTGGTAGCTATGAGCCTGACTATATGGGTTCAAGGCTAAATGGCCACAGGTGCCCAGGCTATTTGGCTTGCTGTAGGGTTCATTCATTAGGACACTCAAAAAGGCTGCTGATCTGAACCATGTACTTCAGGAGAAGCCGGACTTTCAGAAAGCTTCCTTTGACAAAGGGCACTCCATCAACAAGTGCCTTCTTCTTCTGTGACAATCAGAATGGAGAAGGTGGGGAAATGGGTAATCTCTGCAAGTCCCAGCTGATTGAACCCTTTCTGCTGAGCCTCTCTTCCTTCCCTCCGTGGCCACAAAAAGCTCAGCTGAAAATAAGCCATAAACCTTAATGACGAAGCTGTTCAGTGGGTTGATTTCCAAAGGTGCTTCCTGAGGATAGAAGGAAGGACTTCCCCAAAAGGTCCCCAGGGAGGTACCTGAACTAAATAAAGAGTCCATGCTGTGTCCACACCTGCTCTTACACAGCTCTCTTTGTGCTCCAAGGATGGCTCCGATCTGAATAGAGCTCAACAGGTGGAACTGCAGAAGGAGGATACCAGCAGAGACCAGCTTGACAATAGGAAAGAACTTTCTTGGGGAGCTAAATTGGAACTACCACCTATGGTCATAGAGCCAGACAGGTAGTGGAGATATTACTATCATTTCCATTGCCTGAGAGGGATGTCAAATAATAATTCCTTTCTTGGCTTCTATTTTTAATATTAAAGGGATTTCTCAACCCCAGGATGAATATTTTTTTCTTTTAGATGTTAATTATATTGTTTTAAAATGTTAATTCTATTCATCGATGCCAGTCAAGTTATTTCTTTTTTTTAAACCCTTATATATATACTTATATATATATATATATATATATATATATATATATATACTGTGTATTGGCTGCAAGGCAGAAGAGTGGTAAGCTCTAGGCAATGGAGGTCAAGTGACTTGCCCAGGTTCACACAGCTGGAAGTGGCTGAAGCCAGATTTGAACCTAGGACCTCCCATCTCTAGGCTTGGCTCTCAAAACACTGAGCTACCCAGCCGCCCCCCCCTTATGATTCTTTAAAAAATCTAATGATATATTGTTCTCAGGATAAATTTAAGTGTAAATTGAGTAACTTTGTATGGAAATTGAAGTTATGGATCAGGAACAAAAGGAAATAATCTCAAACTACAACTCTGCCATAACTCAGTAAAAGTCGGCTTTAGATATTCCATTTTGAAAGAGCCATAATATAAGTGATGAATGAGACACAGTGACTCCAAAAGAAAATGTTGACAGCAGTAATAGAAACTACAGATTTTTGTTGGCTGCAGTTATGGGAATAGAAATGACATGAGTAACTAACATTTCTCCAAGGCTAAAAGTCCTTTTTTTCTTTCATAGACTGCTAATAAAGTGCCCCTTAAGTGTAACTCTCTTCTAGACTCTGAGAGCTGGTGCTTTCTAGAGTCTATAGACAGCTTTTCTCTCTGGTGTAATGTCTCATACTTCTTAAAATTACTTCCTTCATAGGGTGACTATGTTTCCTTCCTTCCTCCCCTCCCTCCCCTCCCTCCCCTTCCTCCCTTTCCTCCCTTCCTTCCCTTCCATCTCAGTATAAGTTCTAAGTCAGAAGTGTGGTAAGAGCTAGGCAGCTGGGGTTAAGTGACTGGCCCAGGCCATACAACTAGAAAGTATCTACCTAGCTGCCCTGTCCTTTTTTCTGTACTCATATTTGTCCTTAGTTTGTCCTCTAGATACATTGTTGTCTAGGTCTCTCTGACATCATTTCCACTAAAGTGGAAGGGGAAAGGAGAGAGAGGGAGAGAGGGAGAGAGAGAAAAGGAGGGAAGGAAGGAAGGAAGGATGGAAAGGAGAGGGGAAAAGAGGGATAGAGGGCAAGAGGAAGAAGAGGAGAGAATGCTTTCCAAGAGCAATTTTCTCTCATGGGCTTGACTGCAGCAGAAAATCTGATGTTTTTGAGCTCAAAATTGGACTTGCTAACTCTTTTTGTCTGTAGCCCAAGATGTTTCTCCTATGTGGCATCGTATGCTTTCATCCAATGGCCCAAAGTGTTATGAGTCTTTCAGTTTGATTTAGTTTGTCCACACATTGTGATGAGATTATAGGAAAAGTCCTTAATACCTAATTGACTCTGCTTATTGATTGGTATCAAATAAGTTTCTGTGCCTTCTGTGATTTCATTCATAGGAATGTCTGTGGAAGCATTCACCTTTGCACATAGACACAATAAAAACAAAATAAATCCCAGGTAGTTGGAGGAGGAAGGACACTCACTAGTAATGAGGGAATCTGGCAGGTCCTCATAGAGAGGTGGTGATTTGTTTTGAATGAAGACAAAAAGCAAGGAGAAAGTAGACTTTGGGCATGGGAGATAGTCAGTGAAAAGGCCTAGAGTGGTGACTTAGTGGATTGAGAGCCAGGCCTAGCTAGAGATTGGAGGTCCTGGGTTGAAATCCAGTCTCAGACACTTCCTAAATGTGTGGTCCTGGGCAAGTCACTTTACCCCCATTACCTATCCCTTACCACTTTTCTGCTTTGGAACCAATACATGGCATTGATTCTAAGGCAGGAGGTAAGGGTTTAAACCAAACAAAGAAAGAAATAAATAAATAAAACTGAAAGGAATGGACCACCCAAAACTGATGGGTCTGGTGGGTTTTTATAGGGTTCTTGTCTTGGTCCAGTAGGATTAGGCACTGTGGGAAGGGAGCAAGGAACCTTGATTGGAGTGATGGGAAATGGTCTTGATTCAAGTTAGTTGGGATGAGGGAAGACTCTTGGAGAGCTGTCAACTAATTGCTATTTAAACTCCAACTTATGGGTTTGGGGCCATAGCTACTGGGCTTACATTTTACTTTTGAAACCCTCACCTTCCATCTTAGAATCAATAGTGTATATTGATTCTAAAGCAGAAGAGCTGTAAGGGCTAGGCAATGGGGGTGAAGTACTTACCCAGAGTTACAAAATGAAGAAAAGTCTCGGGTCAGATTTGAACCTAGGACCTCTGGTCTTGAGGCCCGGCTCTCTGTCCACTGAGCCACTCAGCTGCCCTCAAACTTCCTTTTCCTGAACTACTCAAGGGTTTTAAACTTTCCCAGGGTTGGTTGGTTTGGTTTTTTGGTAGCTATGAGCCTGACTACATGGGTTCAAGGCTAAATGGCCACCGGTGCCCAGGCTATTTAGCTTGCTGTAGGGTTCATTGATTAGTACACTAAAAAAGGCTGCTGATCTGAACCATGTACTTCAGGAGAAGCCTGACATTCAGAAAGCTTCCTTTGACAAAGGGAACTCCATCAACACGTGCCTTCTTCTTCTGTGACAAGCAGAATGGAGAAGCTGGGGAAATGGGTAATCTCTGCAAGTCCCAGCTGATTGAACCCTTTCTGCTGAGCCTCTCTTCCTTCCCTCCGTGGCCACAAAAAGCTCAGCTGAAAACAAGCCATAAACCTTAATGATGAAGCTGTTCAGTGGGTTGATTTCCAAAGGTGCTTTCTGAGGATAGAAGGAAGGACTTCCCCAAAAGGTCCCCAGGGAGGTACCTGAACTAAATAAAGAGTCCATGCTGTGTCCACACCTGCTCTTGCCCAGCTCTCTTTGTGGTCCCAGGATGGCTCCGATCTGAATAGAGCTCAACAGGTGGAACTGCAG